>NW_027139403.1:0-238788 GCF_035084215.1 Heptranchias perlo
TAAGGGAACGATTCACTCCTGTCTGGTACTGTACGGCCAGTGTGTGTCTCAGTGTCAGAGGTTGTTAGAGGCCGAGGGGGAGAGAGAGGGAAAGAGAGAGAGGGTCAGGGGGAGAAAAAAAGACAGAGAGGGGAAGAGAGAGAGAGAGAGAGAGGGAGGGGGGTGGGGAAAGACAGACAGACAGAAAGAGAGAGAGAGAGAAGAGGAAGAGAAAAAGAGAGAGAGAGAGAGAGAGAGAGAAAAAGAGAGAGAGAGAGAGAGAGAGAGAAAAGAGAGGGGAGAGAGAGAGAGAGAGAGAGAAAAGAGGGTGAGTGAGAGGGGTGAGGGAGAGTGAGAGAGGGGGGACAGAGAGAGAAAAAGACAGAGGGAAGGGGAGAGAGAGAGAGAGACGGTCTCCTGCCAGAAAGCGGGACGTGTGTCGGTGAGGGTCCTGCAGGGTGTTTGGGTGATGTGCCTGTCATGGTTGAATAGCTGCCAATGTGTGTGTGACCTGTGAGTTGTGGATGTGCGGCTTGCAACAGTGGTAATGTGTGAGGGTGAGAGGAAGCATCTGATTGATAGAGTTGATTGGTAGGTGGGAGATGGGGGCCCCCCCTTGCTGGTGAGAAGCCATTAAACAGCCCCTCTCTGTCCTCCCCTCTCTGTCTCTCTTGTCGCTTGAAAAGTACTCTATTCACCTTTCTGCAGCATTTTTATTTATTAAAATGTTTTCTATATTAAAACTTCAATTAGAGGCTGGAAACCTGTCAGTTAAATCTCGTTTCTCAACCTTTGGATGATTTGAGTGTTTGAAATGGTGCTGTGCCCTGAGCTCAGAACCTGTTTGCCATCCAGACCCGGGGAGGTGAGAATGAGATGGAGATGAGAGGAGGATGAGGGGAATCCTGGCCAAGAATCGTTCTCTCCGCTGGAGACTGACTGACTGAGACCTTCACCGCAGCCTGGACCCGATGGGGGTCACGTGAGTAATGTCTGGGTTACTCTGGGATCACTGGGACATTCAGGGACATTGGGGGATCACTGGGACATTCTGGGGACATTGGGGGATCACTGGGACATTGTACAGGAGCTGACACTGAGACACACACTGACCATCTGACAGTTCAGCGCTCCCTCAGTACCGACCGTCCGACAGAATATCACCATCTGTTCGAGCCCAAATTCCTCCCTTCGTTCATTGCAAGTGCAACTTTTCAGAAATAACACAAAGTGGATCAAACTATTAATTCAGAGGCTGACAATGTGACATATCTGGGGTCTGAATTGAATTAAAAGTACTTTTAGGGAGCGTCCTGCAGCACGCAGAGAGCCCAAATGTGAAAACAGCCTCCAAATGTTTTCTTAGTTTGAAGTTTAATTTTTGAAAAGGTCACTGACAACTCAGAAAGAAATAGTGTTAATTCTGAAGCCATTTTGGGCCCCCATGTGAAATTGTATTGTGATGGAACCACACAGACACATGGGGAAGCTCGGGAGCAAACTGATTGGAATTTGAGATTTTAATCCCATATTCATTTGTGGCACAGCTCAGCTCAATTCAAACCCAATGTCTGTGCAAGGGCCACGTGTCTCCTGACTGTACAGTCTGTGTGTGTGTGTGTGTGTGTGTGTGTGTGTGTCTCAGTCTCACTGGTCCCATAACATAACTTTAAAGCAGTAAAATTAACCAGAATCTGCTCCAAAGACAAAACAATCCAGATCTTGAAGGTGTGATGATTTCCTCCTTCTCTCTGCTCTGTTGGTGGGAGGCTCATTTCCAGTCCCAGGTATTTGTCTATTCCCCATGTCTGATGGGTTGGTTCCTGTGAACAGTTTGTCAGAGAGTGTTTCACTGCTTCAGGGTGTTTAATTGTAAACAATTTTACAACACCAAGTTATAGTCCAGCAATTTTATTTTAAATTCACAAGCTTTCGGAGATTTTCTCCTTCCTCAGGCAAATGTTTTCTCCTTCCTCAGGCAAACATTTTCTCCTTCCTCAGGCAAACATTTGCCTGAGGAAGGAGAAAATCTCCGAAAGCTTGTGAATTTAAAATAAAATTGCTGGACTATAACTTGGTGTTGTAAAATTGTTTACAATTGTCAACCCCAGTCCATCACCGGCATCTCCACATCAGGGTGTTTACAGAGAGATGTGTGGAATCTGACAACACCAGGTTTTAGTCCAATAGTGTTATTCAACTCCTTTGATTGCCTTGACACGGGCAGTTGGAACGATTATCTTCCCCCCTCTCTCTATCACTCCCTCTCTTTCTCTGCCTCTGTCCCCCTCTCTTTCTGTTTTTTTTCTCTCTCTTTCTCCCCCTCTCTCTCCCACCCCCTCTCTCCCACCCCCTCTCTCCCACCCCCTCTCTCCCACCTCCTCTCTCTCTCTCCCCTCTCTCTCCCTCTCCCCCTCTCTCTCTCCTCTCCCCCTCTCTCTCCCTCTCCCCCTCTCTCTCCCTCTCCCCCCTCTCTCTCCCTCTCCCCCTCTCTCTCCCTCTCCCCCTCTCTCTCCTCTCCCCCTCTCTCTCCCTCTCCCCCTCTCTCCCCCTCTCTCCCCCTCTCTCTCCCTCTCTCCCCCTCTCTCCCCCTCTCTCCCCCTCTCTCCCCCTCTCTCCCCCTCTCGCCCACTCTCGCCCACTCTCTCCCTCTCGCCCCCTCTCGCCCCATCTCTCGCCCTCTCTCGCCCTCTCTCTCCCTCTCGCCCCCTCTCTCCCTCTCTCTCCCTCTCTCCCTCTCGCCCTCTCTCTCCCTCTCGCCCTCTCTCCTCTCTCTCTCTCTCTCTCTCCCCCTCTCTCTCTCCCCCTCCCTCTCCCCCCCTCCCTCTCCCCCTCTCCCTCTCCCCCTCTCCCTCTCCCCCTCTCCCTCTCCCCCTCTCCCTCCCCCTCTCCCCCTCCCCCTCTCCCTCCCCCCCTCTCCCTCCCCCCCTCTCCCTCCCCCCCCCTCCCTCCCCCCTCTCCCTCCCCCCTCTCCCTCCCCCCCTCTCCCTCCCCCCCTCTCCCTCCCCCCTCTCCCTCCCCCCCTCTCCCTCCCCCCCTCTCCTCCCCCCCTCTCCCTCCCCCCCTCTCTCTCCCCCCCTCTCCCTCCCCCCCTCTCCCTCCCCCCCTCTCTCTCCCCCCCCTCTCTCTCTCTCTCTCTCTCTCTCACTCACCCTCTCTCACTCTCTCTCCCCCTCTCTCTCTCTCTCCCCCTCTCTCTCTCTCTCTCTCCCCTCTCTCTCTCTCCCCCTCTCCCTCCCCCCCCTTTCTCCCTCCCCCCCCCTCTCTCCCTCCCCCCCCTCTCTCCCTCCCCCCCCCCCTCTCTCCCTCCCCCCCCCCTCTCTCCCTCCCCCCCCCTCTCCCTCCCCCCCCTCTCTCTCCCTCCCCCCCCTCTCTCTCCCTCCCCCCCCTCTCTCTCCCTCCCCCCCCTCTCTCTCCCTCCCCCCCCCTCTCCCTCCCCCTCTCTCCCTCCCCCCCCCCCTCTCTCCCTCCCCCCCCCTCTCTCCCTCCCCCCCCCTCTCTCCCTCCCCCCCCCCTCTCTCCCTCCCCCCCCCTCTCTCCCTCCCGCCCCCTCTCTCCCTCCCGCCCCCCTCTCTCCCTCCCCCCCCCCTCTCTCCCTCCCCCCCCCCTCTCTCCCTCCCCCTCCCCTCTCTCCCTCCCCCCCCCCTCTCTCACTCTCCTCCTCTCTCTCCCTCCATCTCTCTGTCTTTATCTCTCGCTCTCTCTGTCTATCTCTCTCATTCTCCCTCTCTCTCTGAGGGGGGAGAGATTGAACAGGGAGGGGGGAGCGATTGAACAGGGAGGGGGGAGAGATTGAACAGGGAGGGGGGAGCTGCTGATTCAAACAAGAGAAAACAGTAAAGGGAAAAGCTGTTGTAATTTCCCACATGGCAACAAACAGAACAGAAGTAGAAACAAAGTCCAGAAATTGTGTCTCCGGGGCCCAGGGACAGAAGAGAAAACAAACCCAGGGGAGGTTTGGACCCTGCAGCAAACACTGAGCAGCACAGACAGACAGACAGACACCTGTTAGGGGAATCAGACGCAAAGCACAAGAGAAAAATCCTGCAAACTTGGATTAGGGAGAAAAGCAACATGGAGAGAGAGAGAGAGAGAGAGAGAGAGGGAGGGAGGGAGGGAGGGAGGGAGCTCTGGGCTCTTGCTGTGCCTTTTTAATCCCTTGCTTTTGTATTTTAATCAATTCCCTCTCTCTCTCTCTCCCCTCAGGAATCTCTTTGATGAAATGCTGCAAGGAGATGATCCAGAAAGACATTTTGTGAGAAGGAGGAGGAGGAATCCTGGGCCAAGAATCGTTCTCTCTGCTGGGGACTGACTGACTGAGACCTTCACCGCAGCCTGGACCCAATGGGGGCCACGTGAGTAATGTCTGGGTTACTCTGGGATCACTGGGACATTCTGGTGCCACTGTCTGGGTCACTGGGACATTCTGGGGACACTGGGGGGTCACTGGGACATTCTGGGGACACTGGGGGATCACTGGGACATTCTGGGGACACTGGGGGGTGTCACTGGAACATTCAGGTGACACTGGGGGGGGTCACTGGGACATCCAGGGGACACTGGGGGGGTCACTGGGACATTCTGGTGCCACTGTCTGGGTCACTGGGACATTCTGGGGACACTGGGGGGTCACTGGGACATTCTGGGGACACTGGGGGGTGTCACTGGAACATTCAGGTGATACTGGGGGGTCACTGGGACATCCAGGGGACACTGGGGGGTCACTGGGACATTCTGGGGACACTGGGGGTCATTGGGACATTCTGGGGCCACTGGGGGGGTCACTGGGACATTCTGGGGACACTGGGGGGGTCACTGGGACATTCAGGGGACACTGAGGGATCACTGGGACATTCTGGGGTCACTGGGGGGGGTCATTGGGACATTCTGGGGACACTGGGGGGGGTCATTGGGACATTCTGGGGACACTGGGGGGTCACTGGGACATTCTGGGGTCACTGGGGGGGTCACTGGGACATTCTGGGGCCACGGGGGGGGGGTCCACTGGGACATTCTGGGGCCACTGGGGGGATCACTGGGACATTCTGGGGACACTGGGGGGTCACTGGATTTTAAACAGGAGGGTGGAGATCACACAGAGAGGGGGAAGGGATTGAACAGGGAGAGGGGGAAGGGATTGAACAGGGAGAGGGGGAAGGGATTGAACAGGGAGAGGGGGAAGGGATTGAACAGGGAGAGGGGGAAGGGATTGAACAGGGAGAGGGGGAAGGGATTGAACAGGGAGAGGGGGAAGGGATTGAACAGGGAGAGGGGGAAGGGATTGAACAGGGAGAGGGGGAAGGGATTGAACAGGGAGAGGGGGAAGGGATTGAACAGGGAGAGGGGGAAGGGATTGAACAGGGAGAGGGGGAAGGGATGGCTGCCATTTTGTCCAAGATGGGGGCCGCGCCGGCCGCCGTTTTCTCCATGCTGTCCCCGTGCCATAACACAGAAATATATAAATACATTATAAATATATAGATAATATATTATAAATACAAGTTGTTGTTGTGGTGGTGGCCCAAACACACAGGCCGCCACTCTGGCATCCCCGGCTGCACTCTGGGCTGCCCGGCTGCACTCTGGGCTGCCCGGCTGCACTCTGGGCTGCCCGGCTGCACTCTGGGCTGCCCGGCTGCACTCTGGGCTGCCCGGCTGCACTCTGGGCTGCCCGGCTGCACTCTGGGATGCCCGGCTGCACTCTGGGCTGACTGGCTGCACTCTGGGATGCCCGGCTGCACTCTGCCATCACTCTGGGGTCACTGGGACATTCTGGGGTCACTGCGGGATCACCGGGGGCACTCTGTCGGCCACCTGCCGCCATTTTGTCCAAGATGGTGGCTGCGTTGCCCGCCATTTTGTCCAAGATTGCGTCTCGCCGGCCGCTATTTTGTTTAATTTATTATATAAATAATTCAATTGTTTAAAATGTAATGTTAATAATTCAATAGTTTAATTCAATATAAAAATAATCAATTGCTTAATTTATTATATAAAGAAGCCAATTCTTTAATGTATTATCAATAATTATTTAATTTAATGTACAATTGGTTCAACTATTTAATTATATAAATAATTCAATAGTTTATATTATATAAATAATTCAATGCATTAATTCATTATATAAATAATTTAACAGCTTAATTTATGATATAATAATTCATGTGTCTAATTTATTATATCAGAAATCCAATAGTTTAATTTATAATGAATTGTTTTATTTATTGTATAAATAATTCAATTGCTCAATTCATTATATAAATAATTCAAGTGTTTAATTTATTATAAAAATAATACAATAGCATAATTCATTCCATGAATAATACAAGTGTTAAATTTATTATATAAAGAAACAATTCTTTAATTTATTATATAAATACTTGAATTGATTATCTAAATAATTCAAATTATTAATTTATGATATAAATAATTCAAAAGCTCAAATCATTAGAAAAATAATACAAGTGTTAAATTTATTATATAAAGAAACAATTAGAATCATAGAAGTTTACAACATGGAAACAGGCCCTTCGGCCCAACATGTCCATGTCGCCCAGTTTATACCACTAAGCTAGTCCCAATTGCCTGCACTTGGCCCATATCCCTCTAGACCCATCTTACCCATGTAACTGTCCAAATGCTTTTTTAAAAGACAAAATTGTACCCGCCTCTACTACTGCCTCTGGCAGCTCGTTCCAGACACTTACCACCCTTTGAGTGAAAAAATTGCCCCTCTGGACCCTTTTGTATCACTCCCCTCTCACCTTGAATCTATCCCCCCTCGTTATAGACTCCCCTACCTTTGGGAAAAGATTTTGACTATCTACCTTATCGATGCCCCTCATTATTTTATAGACTTCTATAAGATCACTCCGAAACCTCCTACTATCCAGGGAAAAAAGTCTCAGTCTATCCAACCTCTCCCTATAAGTCAAACCATCAAGTCCCAGGAGCATCCTAGTAAATCTTTTCTGCACTCTTTCTAGTTTAATAATATCCTTTCTATAATAGGGTGACCAGAACTGTACACAGTATTCCAAGTGTGGCCTTACAATGTCTTGTACAACTTCAACAAGACATCCCAACTCCTGCATTCAATGTTCTGACCAATGAAACCAAGCATGCCGAATGCCTTCTTCACCACCCTATCCACCTGTGACTCCACTTTCAAGGAGCTATGAACCTGTACTCCTAGATCTCTTTGTTCTTTCACTCTCCCCAACGCCCTACCATTAACGGAGTAGGTCCTGGCCCGATTCGATCCACCAAAATGCATCACCTCACATTTATCTAAATTAAACTCCATCTGCCATTCATCGGCCCACTGGCCCAATTTATCAAGATCCCGCTGCAATCCGAGAGAACCTTCTTCACTGTTCACAATGCCACCAATCTTGTGTCATCTGCAAACTTACTAACCATGCCTCCTAAATTCTCATCCAAATCATTAATATAAATAACAAATAACAGCGGACCCAGCACCGATCCCTGAGGCACACCGCTGGACACAGGCCTCCAGTTTGAAAAACAACCCTCCACAACAATTTTGTATCCAATTTATTATGTAAATAATTCAAGTGTTTCATTCATTATATAAATAATTCAACTAAATATTGAATTCTTTATATAATAAATTAAACAAAGGAATATTTATATAATGAATTAAACTATTGAATTATTTTTATGATACAATAAATAAACACTAATTGTTCATGTAACAAATTAAAGAATTGATTATTTAATGAATTGAACTGTTCAATAATTTATGAAATGAATTGAACGATTGAATTATTTATATTATAAACTAAACACTTGAATTATCTGCTTCCAATGTCTTTGTTTTTCGGCCTGATATTAAGATCATCAATGGCGGCTGCATCACCCAGCATGCAGCGCGGTTCAGATTGTGCCCTATCTGAATCAGTGGAGCCCAGCGCGCAGGCGCAGTAGTGACTCATTATCGGTCAGTGTGTCCTGAGCATGCGCGGCCAGTCGAGGCTGCGGGAGGAGCGCGTTCGGTGCAGGTCAGAGGATCGGAGCAAGAGGCTCAATAAACCCCGGGGCCCGGGTCCGGGCTCAGGCCCAGGCTCAGGCTTTACAAACCCCGAGTGCGGGCCCAGACCCGAATATAAAACAGTGAACATTATCCCCCCCTCACTACCCGCCGGGAAATGAAGGGGAAATGGGGATCGGTCAGGGAGCGTCTGTAAATGAAGGAGAAATGGTGATCGGTCAGGGAGCGTCTGTAAATGAAGGAGAAATGGTGATCGGTCAGGGAGCGTCTGTAAATGAAGGAGAAATGGCGATCGGTCAGGGAGCGTCTGTAAATGAAGGAGAAATGGTGATCGGTCAGGGAGCGTCTGTAAATGAAGGAGAAATGGTGATCGGTCAGGGAGCGTCTGTAAATGAAGGAGAAATGGTGATCGGTCAGGGAGCGTCTGCAAATGAAGGAGAAATGCCGATCGGTCGGGGAGTGTCTGGAAATGAAGGAGAAATGGTGATCTCAAGACCTTTCGTCATCCGGGGAGCTCGAGCTTTGGATGTTGTTCCTTTCCTCCTCGTGGGAATCTGTCTACTCTGTACCCAAACCAACTCCTCCTTGAAGGCCTCCCACTGTTCAATTACTGTTCTGCCTGCCAATTTTTGATACCAATCCACCTGGACAAGATCCCTTTTTAACTCACTGGAATTAGCCCTCCTCCAGTTAAGAATTTTCACATTTGACTGTCCCCTGTCCTTTTCCATTACTGTTCTAAACCTAATGAGATTATGATCACTGCTGCCCCACTGAAACATGCTCCACCTGCCCCACTTCATTCTCCACACCGAGCCCACTGCTGTACTCACACTCTCTCACACTCACTCTCTCACACTCACTCTCTCACACTCACTCTCTCACCCTTTCACTTATGGTTTCGGGCCACTGAAAGATGATGCGATGGGTTTGGATTTCAGCACAGGGAGGAGGGAGAGTGTGTGGGACGGGGATTTACAGCTTTGAGGAATGAGAGAGGAAATAATGTTCCATAGAAAGTAAAGTTATCTGATCTGAATTTCTATCCTGTAATTACAGTGATAACTTTTATAAACTCCTTTTACAGGGGAGGATTTGCAGAGGGAAACTCAAAGCAAAGATCACGTCAAGATCTGACAGAGTCACTCGATTCATCAGGACCTGAATATCATCGGCCTTTAAATGTGGAAGGAGAAACATTTGTCTGTTCTGTCTGTGGGAGAAGATTTCAAACATCAGTGTGAGTGGAAAAGCACCGAGACACACACACCCGAGTGAGAGTGTTCCAGTGCACTGACTGTGGAAAGAGCTTTAACCAGTTACACAGCCAGAAAAAACATCGCACCGTTCACAGCGGGGAGAAACCGTACACGTGTTCTGTGGGTGGACGAGGCTTCAACTGATCGTCTAACCTGGAGAGACACAAGGACACCCGGACCATGGAGAAACCGTGGAAATGTGGGGACTGTGGGAAGGGATTCAATTACCCTTCAGAGCTGGAAACTCATCGACGCAGTCACACTGGGGAGAGGCCGTTCACCTGCTCCGTGTGTGGGAAGGGATTCACTCGGTCATCCAGCCTTCAGACACACCAGCGAGTTCACTCTGATGAGAGACCTTTTAAATGTTCTGACTGTGAGATGAGGTTCAAAAGCAAAATTAATCTGCTGATACACCAACGCACTCACACGGGGGAGAGGCCGTTCACCTGCTCCGTGTGTGGGAAGGGATTCGCTATTTCATCCAGCCTCCAGACACACCAGCGAGTTCACACTGGGGAGAGGCCTTTTAAATGTTCTGACTGTGAGAAAAGGTTTAAATGCAAAAGGAATCTGCTGACACACCAATGTACCCACACTGGGGAGAGGCCGTTCTCCTGCTCCGTGTGTGGGAAGGGATTCACTCAGTCATCCCTCCTCCTGACACACCAGCGAGTTCACACTGGGGAGAGGCCGTTCACCTGCTCCATGTGTGGGAAGGGATTCACTCAGTCATCCCTCCTCCTGACACACCAGCGAGTTCACACTGGGGAGAGGCCGTTCACCTGCTCCGTGTGTGGGAAGAGATTCACTCGGTCATCCAGCCTCCTGACACACCAGCGAGTTCATTCTGATGAGAGATCTTTTAAATGTTCTGACTGTGAGAAGAGGTTTAAAAGCAAAAGTAATCTGCTGATACACCAACGCACTCACACTGGGGAGAGGCCGTTCATCTGCTCTGTGTGTGGGAAGGGATTCACTCGGTCATCTGAGCTTCTGACACACCAGCGAGTTCACACTGGGGAGAGGGCTTTTCAATGTTCTGACTGTGAGAAGAGGTTTAAAAGCAAAATTGAACTGCTGAAACACCAACGCACTCACACTGGGGAGAGACCGTTCATCTGCTCTGTGTGTGGGAAGGGATTCACTCGGTCATCTCACCTCCTGACACACCAGCGAGTTCACACTGGGGAGAGGCCGTTCACCTGCTCCGTGTGTGGGAAGAGATGCACACTGTCATCCACCCTCCTTACACACCAGCAAGTTCACTCCGATGAGAGACCTTTTAAATGTTATGACTGTGGGAAGAGGTATAAAAGCAAATGTAATCTGCTGACACACCAACGCACTCACACTGGGGAGAGGCCGTTCACCTGCACCTTGTGTGGGATGAGATTCACTCGGTCATCCATCCTGCTGAGACACCAGCGAGTTCACTCCGATGAGAGACCTTTTAAATGTTCTGACTGTGAGAAGAGGTTTAAAAGCAAATTTAATCTGCTGACACACCAACGCACTCACACTGGGGAGAGGCCGTTCTCCTGCTCTGTGTATGGGAAGGGATTCGCTGGGTCATCCACCCTGCTGAAACACCAGCGAGTTCACACTGGAGAGGGGGCGTTCACCTGCTCCGTGTGTGGGATGAGATTCGCTCGGCCATCCAACCTGCTGAGACACCAACGAGTTCACTCCGATGAGAGACCTTTCAAATGTTCTGACTGTGAGAAGAGGTACAAAAGCAAATTTAATCTGCTGACACACCAACGCACTCACACTGGGGAGGGGCCGTTCACCTGCTCAGTGTGTGGGAAGGGATTCACTTGGTCATCCTCCCTGCTGAAACACCAGCGAGTTCACACTGAGAGACCTTTAAATGTTCTGACTGTGGGAAGAGATTTAAAATCAGAAACGAACTGCTGAGACATCGACGCACTCACACTGGGGAGAGACTGTTCACCTGCTCCGTGTGTGGGAAGAGATTCACTCGATCATCCCACCTTCTGAAACATTAACTTGTTCACACTATTGAGTGACCTTTTAATGCAGTGACTGTGAGAAGAGCTTTAAAAGCAGAAATGAACTGCTGACACATCAACGCATGCCCATTGGTTGAGAGACTGTTCACCTGCTCCGTGTGTGGGAAGGGATTCACTCAGTCATCACACGTGCTGAGACACCAGCGAGTTCACGAAATGAGCAGGTCCAACGAGCCAGTCTGTAACACAGGCCAATGACTCAGTGCAGCTCGTGACCCAGTCACTGGGCTCCGTTATAGCCTCTCCTGTCAGTAACACACAAAGAGAAATTGTAAATCTGAAACAGAAAGAGATAATGTATAACACTTCATATCAACCACCAGTTTTTCCCTCTTTCCGGCTTTTAAAACAATCTGTTTCACAGTTTGTGAAACCCGAAACAGCCTCTGGGATTTGCTGATTGAGAATTTCAGTGGAAATTGGGACCGTCATTAAGTATCGGAACAAATATCCCCGCTGAGGTTTCGGGATTGTTACTGGTTTATTTATATCAGTGAGTGACCAATTTTAAACCAGGTGAGGGTCTAAACCTAATGTAAGAGCCTGGGATAGACAAGAGATTCTTCAATGTATCAAGTTAAATTACACTGATTCCACCAACACTGGACATCACATCCCTCAAACATTGTTACCTGTTACTGTATAAAACTGGTGAGGGTGGAAATGGGAAATAACTGAAAAAAACTTCATTGTATCAAAGTTAATTCTGATCATTATTATTATACAAACATTCTACAGCCGGTCCCTTAAAAAGGACCCAATATCAAACCAGTCCCCAGTCCTTGGGCCTGTGCCAATGTTGTGATTTGCACCCGCTTCTGACTGACTTGGTATCAGACGCACTCCCGTCAACAGTAAACGGATGGAGCCGGATCCATAAGAGAAAAATGAGGACCGAGCTCCGCGGTTCTCCCAGAGTGCGGGAGGCGGAGTAACAGCAGCAGACAGAGAGATCTCTCTAAACCAGCCGCTGCCGCCGGAGAGAAGCGAGTCCCGTTCCGAGCCGTGTCTGTCAGGCGCCCGCTGACCCTCTCTTCACTGAAGGGGACCGATTCAGCACCAACTCACACACCCACCATTGGATCATTTAATCACCTTCAACACCTGAATTACATCACCACTTAATCCTCTATACACGAGGAAATACAAACCTTGTCCACGCAACTTGCCCTCATAATGTAACCATTTTAGCCCCGGTATCATTCTGGTCTTTCTGCGCTGCACCTCCTGCAAGGCCAATATATCCTTCCTGAGGTCTGGTGCCCAGGACTGAATGCCGTGCTCTAAATGTGGCCTTAGCAGAGTTTATAGAATTCTAACATAAATTCCACCCTTTTGAATTCCAGTTCCCTTGAGATAAAGGCCGACATTCCATTAGCCATTTTAATTATTTTTTGCACCTGTCTGCCAACTCTTCCTGATTTCCCGAAGTATCTCTGCTCACCCACAGTTCCTGGCTTCTCACCATTTTGAAAATACTCTGATTTATCTTGCTTCGGGCCAAAGTGGATGGCCTCACATTTCCCCACATTGAAACTTTGAACAGTCTGGGGCTCTTTTGTATCGAAAAGAGAAGGCTGAGGGTGACCTGATACAGGACTTTAAGATTATGCAAGGGTTTGATAGGTCAGATGTAGATAAGGTGTTTGTACTTTTGGGAGTGGGGACGTCAGAACTTAGGGCCATGAATATAATAGTCATCAATAAATCCAATCTGGCATTCAAGAGAAACATATTTATCCAGAGAGTCGTTAGAATGTGCAGCTCGCTCCCACAAGGAGTAGATAAGGCGAATCGCATGGATGCATTTACAGGGAAGCGAGATAAACACATGGAGGAGAATGGAATATTCGGGTTTGCTCATAGGGTTAGATGAAGAGGGGTTGGAGGAGGCTCGTCTGCAGCATAAACACCGGTATAGTCTAGTTGGGCCGAATTGCCTGTTTCTGTGATGTACATTCGATGTAATTCTATGTAAGCTCCATCTGACACAGTTTTACCAACTCACTGAATCTATCAATTTCCTTTTACAACTTTATGCTCCCATCTACACCACTCACTGTGCACCCAAACTTGGTGTCGTCGACAAACATGGATATACCGCTCTCTATTCCTTCATCTGCCTCATTTATACAGATCCCTGGGGGACTCCACTAATCAAATCCTGTCAATTTGAGTACATACCCATTAACCCTACTCTCTGTCTCCTACCTCCAAACCAACTCCCTCCCCATGTCAATGGATTGCTTTGAATTCCACATGTAAACAGAAATGAGAACAGTCTCTGATGTTAAACCTTATCGAATGCCTCTGGAAGTCAATATACACATAACACCCATAGACACTCCATTATTTACCACGTTAGTTACATCTTCAAAAAGTTCAACTAGTTTCGTTCGACTTGACTTACCCTTGACAAATCCATGCTGACTCTCTCTGATCAATTCAGGTTTATCCAAGTGCTCAGTCATTCTTTCCCTCATAACAGATTCTGGTAACTTCCCCACAACAGACATCAGACTAATAGGTCTATAATTTCCTGCTTTATCTCTCCTACCCTTCCGATATAATGGAATGACATTTGAAATTTTTCAATCCATGGAACAATTCCTGAATCAAGAGAGTTTTGAACGATCATGACTAAAGCATGTACAATTTCCTCACCTATTCCCCTTAGTCCCCTGGGATGGTAAACATCAGGTCCTGGAGATTTGTCTATCTTTAGTCTAATTGTTTTCTCCAATACCATTATTTTACTTACACTGAATCCCCTTGATTTATTTTCAGTTTTCCTCGTGTCTCTGGTATATTATCCTAATGATTTTCTGTGAGTATCAGCAAGTCTGCCATTTCCTGATTTTCAATTACAATATCACCTCCATTTGTCTTTAAGGGCCCACATTACTCTTAGTCACCCTTCTTTCTCATAATATACGTGTAAAAACCTTGAAAGTTGTCCTTAATTTCACTCACAAGTTTTTCTCGTTTTCCCTCTTTGCACCTTTTACAATTTTTTTTTAGTTTAAGCACCACCATAAACAACTCTTCACTGTGAAATTTGCTAAATTAGTTCTTCAGTGTCAGAGCGAGAATTGTCCATCCCTAATTTTTTTAAAGTAACAAACAGAAGCACAAATATTCATTCGTGTATCAAAGCACTGATGGACACAGAAAGATAAACACAGCTTGAAACGCAGTCAGTATCGGGATTCACAGGGAAACGGGCAAGTGAAATCGACAAAGATCAAACAGTCTGAATCACCAACAGAATGTGATGTGTAGCTGATAGATATTAATGAGAGGAGGTTGGAAACAGTACCATGAATTGGCTCCGTGGCTTAGTTGGTTGAAGCGAGATCCTGGATTCAACTCCCAGTGGTGCCTTTGTTTAATTCGTGGTGTTCAGTGAATTTTAGACGGAAAAACGCACAGTGCGGTGTTTGTGTTTTGTTCAGGAGCCAACACAGAACTGATCAGGAAGTCTCTTCAAAAATCCCTTTTCATTATACAGACAGCCCTCTCATAGAATGTGTCAGTGACACGTTCTTGTTTCTGGGCTCGTTGAGGTCGGGGGATAATTCTCGATTCGAGGGTCATACCCTGGAGAAGCCCTAATTTAACCCTGGACTTTTGATCTTGACGTGCGGTTCAAACTTTGCAAAGAGGAAAAATAAATCCACAAATTACTCCACCTGAATCTCAAGCGCTTTCGGAAGAAGTTCAGTTCAAACAATCAGGACTTTAAAGGCACCTCAATGAGCTGCACTTTCATTGAACGAGCTTTGCTTCCAATTACATTCGACCTTGAAACCGCTCTGGGTTTTCATCTCACTGAAGCAGAGTGTGGCCGCTCTGTATCTGTGAGCATGTCGGTGACGAGGTTCGCTTTGATATTGGTCGCTCTCAATTTTTAAGATCTCGTCAAGTTCAGGGAAAAGAAACCGAGAATCGAATTGTCCCTGTAAGTGATGAATTGAAGGGATTGGTGCTCCAAGCAGATCTGGAAAATGCGCAGTGCGGTCTCTCAGGAATTCCAAATCCACCCTCTCGCCACTCGGCGATCATATTAACTGAGCTTTACTCTGGCCCAGTGACACCGCGCTGAAATCGAGTATTTCTCTGGCACGTTTCTCTTAACTTCACAGTTGCTGGTTTAAGAGTGAAGACCGGCTCGTTGGATTTTCACTCCTGCAAGTTTCAACCACTCATTTTGGAAAAGTAAACTGACAGTAGACAGCTGTTATATTGGTCACTGCAGCCTCAAGGTTTAGCTCAGTGAATTACTGGTTTCGCAGGTGACCTCTTCACTTGTCTCGATGGTGCTATTGGTTAGATTGATTCGAGCCCTTATTTTATTTTTCCTCAGGATTCATTGCCTCAATGTTCCAGGGTTTCAATGTGTGTTTTGTCTGCAAGAAAATGTACCGTGATCATTGCCGGCTGAGCAGGGCTGATATTCCACCATTTACCCTGTGGACTAAAAAAAACCTTGTGATCGGAGAGCAGGCACATGAAACTTATAAAGGAATGGAACATTGGCTTCACGGAAATCACAATTCATCTTGACAGACAAGATCCTGAAAGGCGAATTCGCTGTGACATGGAGATTTCTGTCGTGAGCGAGACCAGACTGTTTCTATGTTCAGAGAATAAATGGCGCACGCTTTATGTTGGAAAAGCAAAACGGTGGGGATTTTTGTCATAGCCCGATGCCTTTCGTGTTGTATCAACTGTCCCTCGTTGCGTTACTTTCATCTTGATCGCATAACCAGTTCAGGCGTTCTTGTGATAAATGGCGACAATTGCCTGCTTTGATAAATTTAACAACGGCTGCACCAGATTCCTGGCGTCAAAAACACTGAACCTTTAATCCCACTCTTCAGATACAGTCTGTAAAATAATGAAATTTCATCACATGAAATGCACAAAAATCAAAGATTCCAACCACTCGCTGTGTAAAGAAGTTCTTACTCATGTCACCTTTGCTTCTTTTGCCAATCACCTTAAATCTATGCCCTTTGGTTCATGTCCCTTCCGCCAATGGGAACAGTTTCACTCTATCTACTCTGTCAAGGCCCTTCATGATTTTGAATATGTCTGTCAAATCTCCTCTCAGCCTTCTCAGTTCCAAGGAGAACAATCCCAGCTTCTTCAGTCTATCCACGTAATTTAAGTCCCTCATCCCTGGAATCATTCCAGTAAATCTCCTCTGCACCCTCTCAAGGCCTTCACATCCTTCCAAAAGTGCACTGCCCAGAACGGGACACAATACTTCATTTGTGGCCGAAATAGTGTTTTATGAAGGTTCATCATGACTTCCTTGTTTTCTAATGTATGCCCTCTTTATAAAGCCCAGGACCCCGTTTGCTTTATAAACCGCTTTCTCAACCTGCCCTGCTACTTTCAAGGATTTCTGCACATATACCCCAAGATCCCTCTGTTCCTCTGACCCTTTCAGAATTGTGCCCTCAAGTTTATATTGCCTCTCCTCGTTTTTCCTACCGAAATGCATCACCTCGCATTTTTCCGTGTTAAACTTCATCTGCCACGTGTCTGTCCATGCCACCGGCGTGTCCATATCCTCTTCAAGTCTATCATATAGAATCATAGAATCATAGAAGTTACAACATGGAAACAGGCCCTTTGGCCCAACATGTCCATGTCGCCCAGTTTATACCACCAAGCTAGTCCCAATTTCCTGCACTTGGCCCATATCCCTCTATACCCATCTTACCCATGTACCTGTCCAAATGCTTTTTAAAAGACAAAATTGTACCCGCCTCGACTACTGCCTCTGGCAGCTCGTTCCAGACACTCACCACCCTTTGAGTGAAAAAATTGCCCCTCTGGACCCTTTTGTATCTCTCCCCTCTCACCTTAAATCTATGCCCCCTCGTTATAGACTCCCCTACCTTTGGGAAAAGATTTTGACTATCGACCTTATCTATGCCCCTCATTATTTTATAGACTTCTATAAGATCACCCCTTAACCTCCTACTCTCCAGGGAAAAAAGTCCCAGTCTGTCTAACCTCTCCCTAAAAGTCAAACCATCAAGTCCCGGTAGCATCCGAGTAAATATTTTCTGCACTCTTTCTAGTTTAATAATATCCTTTCTATAATAGGGTGACCAGAACTGTACACAGTACTCCAAGTGTGGCCTCACCAATGCCCTGTACAACTTCAACAAGACATCCCAACTCCTGCATTCAATGTTCTGACCAATGAAACCAAGCATGCCGAATGCCTTCTTCACCACCCTATCCACCTGTGACTCCACTTTCAAGGAGCTATGAACCTGTACTCCTAGATCTCTTTGTTCTATAACTCTCCCCAACGCCCTACCATTAACGGAGTAGGTCCTGGCCCGATTCGATCTACCAAAATGCATCACCTCACATTTATCTAAATTAAACTCCATCTGCCATTCATCGGCCCACTGACCCAATTTATCAAGATCCCGTTGCAATCCGAGATAACCTTCTTCACTGTCCACAATGCCACCAATCTTGGTGTCATCTGCAAACTTACTAACCATGCCTCCTAAATTCTCATCCAAATCATTAATATAAATAACAAATAACAGCGGACCCAGCACCGATCCCTGAGGCACACCGCTGGACACAGGCATCCAGTTTGAAAAACAACCCTCTACAACCACCCTCTGTCTTCTGTCGTCAAGCCAATTTTGTATCCAATTCGCTACCTCACCTTGGATCCCATGAGATTTAACCTTATGTCACAACCTACCATGCGGTTCCTTTGTCACAGGCTTTGCTGAAGTCCATGTAGACCACGTCCACTGCACAGCCCTCATCTATCTTCTTGGTTACCCCTTCAAAAAACTCAATCAAATTCGTGAGACATGATTTTCCTCTCACAAAACCATGCTGACTGTTCCTGATTGGTCCCTGCCTCTCCAAATGCCTGTGGATCCTGTCCCTCAGAATACCCTCTAACAACTTACCCACTACAGATGTCAGGCTCACCGGTCTGTAGTTCCCAGGCTTTTCCCTGCCGCCCTTCTTAAACAAAGGCACAACATTTGCTACCCTCCAGTCTTCAGGCACCTCACCTGTAGTGGTGGATGATTCAAATATCTCTGCTAGGGGACCCGCAATTTCCTCCCTAACCTCCCATAACGTCCTGGGATACATTTCATCAGGTCCCGGAGATTTATCTACCTTGATGCGCGTTAAGACTTCCAGCACCTCCCTCTCTGTAATATGTACACTCCTCAAGACATCACTATTTATTTCAACAAGTTCCCTAACATCCATGCCTTTCTCAACCGTAAATACCGATGTGAAATATTCATTCAGGATCTCACCCATCTCTTGTGGTTCCGCACATAGATGACCTTGTTGATCCTTAAGAGGCCCTACTCTCTCCCTAGTTACTCTTTTGCCCTTTATGTATTTGTAGAAGCTCTTTGGATTCTCCTTTGCCTTATCTGCCAAAGCAATCTCATGTCCCCTTTTTGCCCTCCTGATTTCTCTCTTAACTCTGCTCCGGCAATCTCTATACTCTTCAAGGGATCCACTTGATCCCAGCTGCCTATGCATGCAATATGCCTCCTTCTTCTTTTTGACAAGGGCCTCAATCTCCCGAGTCATCCAAGGTTCCCTACTTCTACCAGCCTTGCCCTTCACTTTATAAGGAATGTGCTTACCCTGAACCCTGGTTAACACACTTTTGAAAGCCTCCCACTTACCAGACGTCCCTTTGCCTGCCAACAGACTCTCCCAATCAACTTCTGAAGGTTCCAGTCTGATACCATCAAAATTGGCCTTTCCCCAATTTAGAATTTTAACTTTTGGGCCAGACCTATCCTTCTCCATAGCTATCTTAAAACTAATGGAATTATGATCACTGGTCCCAAAGTGATCCATCACTAACACTTCTGTCACCTGCCCTTCCTTATTTCCCAAGAGGAGGTCAAGTTTTGCCCCCTCTCGAGTCGGGCCATCCACATACTGATTGAGAAATTCCTCCTGAATACACTCAACAAATTTCTCTCCATCCAAGCCCCTAATGCTATGGCTGTCCCAGTCAATGTTGGGAAAGTTAAAGTCCCCTACTATTACCACCCTATTTTTCTTGCAGCTGTCTGTAATCTCCTTACATATTTGCTCCTCAATTTCCCGTTGACTATTTGGGGGTCTGTAGTACAATCCTATCAAAGTGATCTCTCCCTTCTTATTTTTCAGTTCTACCCATATAGACTCAGTGGGCGAACCCTCGCATATATCCTCTCTCACGACTGCCGTGATGTTCTCCCTAATCAAGAACGCAACTCCCCCTCCTCTCTTACCTCCTGCTCTATCTTTCCTATAGCATCTGTACCCTGGAACATTGAGCTGCCAGTCCTGCCCCACCTCACTGTTCTCTACCCTTCCAAGTTTTGTGTCATCTGCAAATTTTGATATTGTACCCTTTACTCCCAACTCCAAGTCATTAATATATATCAAGAAAAGTAGTGGTCCCAGCACCGACCCGTATGGAACACCATTGTCCACCTCCCTCCTGTCCGAAAAACAACCATTCACCACAACTCTCTGTTTCCTGTCATTCAGCCAGTGCTGCATCCATATTGCTATTGCCCCCTTTATTCCATGGGCTGCAATCTTGATAGCAAGCCTACCACGTGGCACTTTATCAAACGCTTTTTGAAAGTCCATATACACCACGTCAACTGCATTGACCTCATCTACCCTCTCTGTTACCTCATCAAACTACTCTATCGAGTTGGTTAAACACGATTTGCCTTTAACAAATCCGTGCTGGAATTCCCTGATCAATCCACACTCGTCCAAGTGACTGTTAATTCTGTCCCGGATTATCATTTCCAAAACTTTCCCCATCACCGAGGTTAAACTGACTGGCCTATAGTTGCTGGGTTTATCTTTACACCCTTTTTTTGAACAAGGTTGTAACATTTGCAATTCTCCAGTCTTCCGGCACCATCCCCATATCGAAGGATGTCTGGAAGATTATGGCCAGTACCTGTGCAATTTCCCCCTTTACTTCCCTCAGCATCCTCGGGTGCATCCCATCTGGATCAGGTGACTTATCTATTTTAAGTACAGCAAGCCTTTCTAGTACCTCTTCTTTCTCATTTTTTAGCTCATCCAGTATCTTAACTATATCTTCCTTTATCGAGAATCTGGCAGCATCTTCTTCCTTGGTAAAGAACAATGCGAAGTACTCATTTAGTACCTCAGGCCATGCCCACTGCCTCCATGAGTAGATCTCCTTTATGGTCCCTAATCGTCCCCACCCCTCCTCTTACTACACGTTTACTGTTAACATGTCTGTAGAAGACTTTTTGATTCCCTTTTATGTTTTCCGCGATTCTTATACTCTCTCTTTGCCCCTCTTATTTCCTTTTTCACTTCCCCTCTGAACTTTCTATAGTCTCTCTGGTTGGTACTTGTGTTATCAACCTGACACCTGTCATAGGCCACTTTTCCCCGCTTCATCTTACTCTCTATCTCTCTTATTATCCAGGGAGCTCTGGCTTTAGTTGCCCTACCTTTCTACCTCGTTGGAATGTACCTTCTCTATCCCCGAATCATCTTTTTAAAAGCCGCCCACTGTCCAATTATAGTTTTGCCTGACAATCTTTAATTCCAATTTACCGGGGCCAGATCTGATCTCATCCCACTGAAATTGACCCTCCTCCAATTGAGTACTTTTACTTTAGAGTGGACAGAGTCCATTTCCATAGATAGTCTAATCCTTATGATACTGATCGCTGCTCCCTAAATGCTCCCCCACTGACACTTGCTCCACTTGGCCCGCCTCATTCCCTTGCACCAAGTCCAGCAATGCCTCCTTCCTCAGTGGGCCAGAAACGTACTGGTCGAGAAAGTTATCCTGAACACATTTCAAAAATTCTTCCCCTTCTTTGCGCCTTATGTTATTGTTATCCCAGTCTATATTAGGATGGTTGAAATCCCCTGTTATCACTACTCTATGGCTTTTTCAACTCTCTGTAATTTCCCTGCAAATTTGCTCCTCCATATCGGTCCCACCAGCTGTTGGCCTATAGAATACACCAAGTACTGTAATCGGACCTCTATTGTTCCTTAACTCGAACTCAGTACCCAGTAGAAATCCCCTCGTTCCTGGGAACTTTGTATTAAGCAGAAGTTAGCACCAAAAAGTGTTCGTGGTGGGACTGAGAAATGCTGAAACAGCCGGCACCCTGTAAAACAGAGCTCCAAGTATCGGTTTAAATAAAGTCCTGAACTGACAGAGCGGAGGGCAGATGAGGATTGAATTAAATCCCAATTCACTGAATCTAAACAAGGTTTAAATAAGTGAATCTGTCAGGAGTGGGATTCCTGAGCTTGTGTGTGAGCTGAAACTGGATCGGTCCCGTTCTGTGAAGACTGAATGGCAGGCGGCTCCCAGACAGGGCTCAGGCCGGGACTGGCAGCTCTCCACTGGGAACGGCTGGATTGGAGAGCGGGGCTCCTGCGCTGTTGCTGCTGCTGCTTCCGCCTCTTCGAGACCCTGTGGCGGTCGGTACCGATCTCCCTCCTATGGATCCGGCTCCAGGTGTTCGCTGTGGACCTCGTGGCGCAACGGTAGCGCGTCTGACTCCAGATCAGAAGGATGCGTGTTCGAATCACGTCGGGGTCATTGCATTTTCGCAACGTTTCAGTATCACTCTGTTTTATCGCGGGGCAGTCTTTCAGGGATGGTCTGTTCACTGTGTGTAAAATATTATTTATCACAGAATGAACACACCACAGAAGGAGGCCATTCAACCCATCAATCCCTTACCTGCCTTTTGTAAGACCAATCCCATTGGTCCCATTCCCCGTCCCTTTCCCCGTGGCCCTGCATTTTCCCCTTCAAGTATTTATCAAATTCCTTTTTGAAAGCCACGATTGAATCTGCTTCCACCGCCCTTTCAGGCAGCACATTCCAGATCATAACTATTCGCTGCGTAAAAAAGATTTTCCTCATGTCGCCTTTGGTTCTTTTGCAATCACCTCAAATCTGTGTCCTCTGGTTCTCGACACTTCCGCCAATGGGAACAGCTTCTCTTTATTAACTTTATCTGAACCCTTCATGACTTTGAACACTTCCATCAAATCTCCTCTGAACCTTCTCTGCTCGAAGGAGAACAACCCCAGCACGGGGTAAATGCGGTCAATTAGCTCCAATTTATTTATTTGGGCATAAAATAAAACGTGAAAGACTGGCAAGGCGTTGTGTGAACGGAGCTCACTGCTTTAAGACAATAAATCCAATCACTGCGTGGGCGCTGGGTTCAAATCTCACCACTGATAGAATTTCTGACAATGTGCATTTTGACCTGTTCGCAGAAAACCCGATTGTCGTGCGATGGAGCAGAGGATGTGAAAGAAGCTGAAAGTGGAAGTGCGGATATTAGTTTCATCACAGTGACTGGACACGTTTCCACAGGTTCGGGCCTCTCACCTTAAGATTCTTTCCAGCAGAGTGGGTCAGGTGATCAGAGTGACCGGGCTCCAGCGGCGCAATCGGTCAGTGCGCGGTCCTTATCTGACAGAACAGGGTCGGGAAATACCGAGGTTGTTAATTCGAGTTTCACCGAGATCAAACCATCCTTTTTCTTGTGAACATTTCGACCGGAGTTGAAGGTACAATTGGTTTGTTCCAAAATGCATCTACTTATCTGAATTGCCATGTGGTTCCTCCGGATTACGCTGTTGCAATAGCAGATGAGATGTTCAGTATTCCTTGTTTACAGGAGGGAGGCTGCGGTTTTGGAGACACAAACTATGATTTTGATCCATCTACAAATCGTGGGATTTAACTGGAGCTTTAAACCAGCGCCTTAGACCGCTCAGCCAGGATACTTTCCAACCTACACTTCAGAAGCTCGTTTTACAGGAATAGAATTACTACAAGCAAGAATTCTACCCCTCCAGCACCAATGCTCACACGGCAGCAGGATGCATGTGTCCAGTTAGAAACCTGTCTGAAGGAACATTCAGTCTGACAGAGCCGGAAGTCCAGCAGATTGACTTTCGGTCTGAGCAGATGATGAGTCTCCTCCTTGAGAGTGTTTCGCCAATCCAGCTCAGAGTGGATTAAGAATCATAAATCCGGGTGTGACTGGAGCCACTTGTGTAAGATGAAGTGTCGGGGGCAGTTTCCCGTCCTTGACGGACATTAATGATCCTGTTGCGGATTTGCTGCAAAATTTCACTTCCCAGCTCCCGAACTAAAATCCAACTCTGGTGGGACTCGAACCCACAACCTTTGAATGTCTGCTCCAACCATTTAAGTAGAAGTCCAACACGCTATCCATTGCGCCACAGAGTCAGTTACGTTCTGAAAGGGGGAGTGGGGATCCTGTGCTGTGGTTGAGGCGGTCAGGCTGTTCCTGCTTCCGCCTCTCACATTCCGAGAGCCGCGGCGGCAGTCTGCACCGATCGCCCTCCAATGGATCCGGCTCCAGCCGCTTGTTGTGGGCCTGGTGCAAGAACAGTCGCGTCTGACTCCACATCAGAAGGCTGCGTGTTTTGAACCAGGTTGAAATCACAGCATTTTCACTGTGGCTCAGGGTCCTGCCGACTGATTTTAGATCGGGACAGTGTTTTAGTGATGGGATGTTCAGTGTTTGTGCAATAATATCAAAAATAATTTTGATACATTAATTTGCTTTTTTTCTGTTACTTTCCATTTACACCCTCTCCAGCTCGGGTTGTTCTCCTCAGAACAGAGAAGGTTGAGAGGAGATTTGATGGAAGTGTTCAAAATCATGACGGGTTTCGATAAAGTAAATACGGAGAAAGTGTTCCCATTGGCGGAAGGATCGGGAACCAGGGGACACAGATTTGAGGTGATTGGCAAAAGAACCAAAGGCGACATGAGAAAAAAATAAGCAGCGAGAAGTTCTGATCTGGAATGCGCTGCCTGAAAAGGTGCAAAATCGTCGAGCAGAAATTAATAGCCAAGTTCCGCACCCATGAGGACGGCCTCAACCGGGATCTTGGGTTCATGTCACACTACACGTTACCCCACCAGCGAACAAATGTTATCTGTTTTTAATATAACGGGTCATTGACTGTCTCTCTCTCTCTCTCTCTCTTTTGGGGGGTTTGTATATTCAGTGGCCTTTTAGATGACACCTTTCTGTCTGCTCACTGTGATTGCCTTGGCAACGGGCAGTAATCACCAGGCATTGTTATGTGATCTTAAAATGCGAAGGATTCGAAATTGTCATTTCCACACCGCCTGAGGAAGGGGAAAGCCCCCGAAAGCTTGTGGGATTAAAAATAAAATCGTTGGACTATAACTTGGTGTTGTAAAATTGTTTACAATTGTTAACCCCAGTCCATCACCGGCATCTCCACATCATGAAAGGGTGGGGGAAGCAGATTCAATCGTGGATTTCAAAAGGGAATTGGATAAATAGTGTAAGGGAAAACATTGCAGGGCTACGGGGAAAGAGCGAGGGAATGGGACGAACTGGAATATTCTTACAAAGAGCCGGTACAGACTCGACGGGCCGAATGACCTCCTTCTCTGCTCCAACGATTCAATGATTTGTCAAGCTCGAAGTGCTTGCGACTTCAGTGGGAGGTCCGTCTGTACAAAGAAGGAGCACTTCCGCATTGCAGTTCTGCAGCACTTTCCTTGTTGGCTGCGGAATTAATACAAATACCGCCCTGTGTTATTTTGTCGTTTAATTCACAAATGAGGTAAATATCACAGAAAATAAAAAGGCACCGCTGGGAATCGAACCGATGAACTCTTGTTACGGAAAAGGCAATTTGCCCAGCTTCGCCAAGGAGACAAATTAAGCTGCAAAGGCCCCAGCTCCTCAGACTGATACCGAGCATCGACCTGTCACTGTCTGTTAGTGTTTGAGACAGTTTGTATTTTCCCATTTCTCTTGTCTATTTCGCTGTGTTTACCGATACTCTGTATCTCTCGCTGTGTTTACCGATACTCTGTATCTCCCGCTGTGTTTACCGATACTCTGTATCTCTCGCTGTGTTTACCGATACTCTGTACCTCCCGCTGTGTTTACCTATACTCTGTATCTCTCCCTGTGTTTACCGATACTCTGTATCTCCCGCTGTGTTTACCGATACTCTGTATCTCTCGCTGTGTTTTGCGATACTCTGTATCTCTCGCTGTGTTTACCGATACTCTGTATCTCCCGCTGTGTTTACCGATACTCTGTATCTCTCGCTGTGTTGACCGATACTCTGTATCTCCCGCTGTGTTTACCGATACTCTGTATCTCTCGCTGTGTTTACCGATACTCTGTATCTCTCGCTGTGTTTACCGATACTCTGTATCTCCCGCTGTGTTTACCGATACTCTGTATCTCTCTGTGTGTTTACCGATACTCTGTATCTCTCGCTGTGTTGACCGATACTCTGTATCTCCCGCTGTGTTTACCGATACTCTGTATCTCTCGCTGTGTTTACCGATACTCTGTATCTCTCGCTGTGTTTACCGATACTCTGTATCTCTCTGTGTGTTTTCCGACACTCTGTCTCTCTCGCTGTGTTTACCGATACTCTGTATCTCTCTGTGTGTTTTCCGATACTCTGTATCTCTCGCTGTGTTTACCGATACTCTGTATCTCTCGCTGTGTTTACCGATACTCTGTATCTCCCGCTGTGTTTACCGATACTCCGTATCTCTCGCTGTGTTCACCGATACTCTGTATCTCTCTGTGTGTTTTCCGATACTCTGTATCTCTCGCTGTGTTTACCGATACTCTGTATCTCCCGCTGTGTTTACCGATACTCTGTCTCTCTCGCTGTGTTTACCGATACTCTCGATCTCCCGCTGTGTTTACCGATACTCTGTATCTCTCCCTGTGTTTACCGATACTCTGTCTCTCTCGCTGTGTTTACCGATACTCTGTATCTCTCGCTGTATTTACCGATACTCTGTATCTCTCGCTGTGTTTACCGATACTCTGTATCTCTCGCTGTGTTTACCGATACTCTGTATCTCTCGCTGTGTTTACCGATACTCTGTATCTCTCTGTGTGTTTTCCGATACTCTGTATCTCTCGCTGTGTTTACCCATACTCTGTATCTCTCGTTGTGTTTACCGATACTCTGTATCTCTCGCTGTGTTTACCGATACTCTGTATCTCCCGCTGTGTTTATGTCTGTGTCAATCCGTGGTCTGATTCTGAATGAACAATGAAATAAATGAGGAGTTTTAGACAATTCTCCCTCTGACACTGAGGAACCAATGAGCGAAAATTTATAATAAGATATTGTTTATTGTGAAGCAGCAAAGAAAACATTGCATTTTGAATGTTTTAGGTTCTGTTATGTCCAAAAAGAAACTGTGAGCACAACGTGTTTACAACAAGCCGCCTTTTAAGTTGATGTCCGGCTCGCTAACATTACAGCACGAGGTGTGGGCACCGCACTGATAACCTTCATGTGTATCCGGGCCTTTCAGACACTTCGTGTGACACAAGAACTTTCCAATCCCCGCCAGCTCCTGGACACCGACACATCCGTTGAAGCAGCATTCACCGGCAGGACCGATATCGCGCCCCCTTTGCCGGACTTCAGCAAATTGAACTTTGAAGATACAAAGCAGGGCGGAAAGTATCTGGAAAACAGTTAAACTTTCAGTGTTCAGACTTTAGTGAGAACAATAAACAGGACTTTGGGTCGATATCAAGTGGGTGTGCTGTAGGAGTGCGCTGTTGCTTCCTGAAGTGTGGGAGTGTAGATATGAGTGTGATGTTCACATATGAACTGTGGGTGTGTATATATGAGTGCGATGTTTATATATGAACTGTGGGTGTGTATATATGAGTGCGATGTTTATATATGAACTGTGGGTGTGTATATATGAGTGTGATGTTCACATATGAACTGTGGGTGTCTATATATGAGTGCGATGTTTATATATGAACTGTGGGTGTGTATATATGAGTGCGATGTTTATATATGAACTGTGGGTGTGTATATATGAGTGTGATGTTTATATATGAACTGTGGGTGTGTATATATGAGTGTGATGTTTATATATGAACTGTGGGTGTGCATATATGAGTGCGATGTTCACATATGAACTGTGGGTGTGTATATATGAGTGCGATGTTTATATATGAACTGTGGGTGTGTATATATGAGTGTGATGTTTATATATGAACTGTGGGTGTGTATATATGAGTGTGATGTTTTTATTTGAATTGCGGAATGAACAGGAGAGGCAATGCCTCCTGGGGTTATATTTTTTTGAAGACAATGACATAAAGGGCAACATTGACGTGGGGCTGAAATAGCTCAGTTGGGAGAGCGTTAGACTGAAGATCTAAAGGTCGTTGGTTCAATCCCGAGTTTCGGCAGTTTTTGGTTGTTTAGTTTCTTCTTCTTCGCTTCGATTCCCGCATTTATTGACAGTGAAATTTGATCCCCGCCACTGAAGGATTGGGGATTGAATTGAGCGACATCAAGAATGGGAAATATTTCTCTCGTCTGTATTTGGTTTTTATTTCTCTGTTACCTTCTGCCTTTTTCTCTTGGTTTTGTCTCTCTCGGTGCCGGGTGACTATTTGATTTGATGCACTTTATTCGAAACTGATGCCTTTTCCCCATCTCGGGGCGGTCAGACCCGCTCTGTCTGTCTGTTGCTGCTGATGATCATTAATGGGAACAGGCCGCGAGTTAAACGTTTATCTGCAAACCGGAGAAAGACAAATAAAAAGAAAGACGTGTTTCTCCGGCCCAGGGGAAAAGTTACAATGGATGTTATTCAATAAACTGTCCCCGTGAATTTGTCTGTGGTTTTTTTCTGTAAAGCTTCGATTTTAAAAGTTACAAAAACCCGAAATAAATAAAGTAAATTACAAGAATCGAATCCGTGATCATGACATTACGATACACTCTGTGCAAATAAGCTAACCGGCCGTACGAACCGCACATTCGGCTGTTCACTTATTTTTTGTACCTGTACGCTGGTTGGTAGCGGTTTCTGTACTTGGACCCCTAAATCTCTCTGCTCCTCCACAGTTCCGAGCTTCTCACCATTTAGAAAATACACTGATTGATCTTAGATTTAAAGTGGATGACCTCGCTCTCCCCCACATTGAACTCTATTTGCCGCAGTTTTACCCACTCACTGAATCGATCAATTCCCACTTTTCAACTTCCTGCTTCTATCCACATTATTTATTCCGCCACCAGAAGGCTGCGTGTCCAAATCACGGGGTAACAGTTGCTTTTCGAGCTGATCGGATTCTGGATCGTTCCGGAATGAATGTTTTATCTGCTTTTTCTCAATAAACAGAACCTTGCTCTAAAGTCTGATTCCCGAGTTCTCAAATGTCACGAAGGCGTCTCATTCTGCCCTCGAATTTTGATCTTGAACTGCGGTTGGAACTTTTGCAAAGAGGGAAAAGATGTCCCCAAATCGCTCCACCTGAATCTGAAACGCTTTGGGAAGAAGTTCAGTTCAAATAATCAGGACTTTAAAGGCCCCTCAATGACCTGCACTTTCATTGAATGAGTTTTGTTCGCCATTGTATTCGACCGTGAAATCGCTCTCCGCTTTCATCTCACTGGTGAAGAGTGTGAGGGCCTTGTATCTGTCAGCGTGTAAGTGACGAGTTTGGGGTGAGCACGGGTCGCCTTTATTTTTGAAATCTCACCAAGCACCAGAGAAAAGAAACTTAGAATCAAACTGTCCCTGTCAGTGATGAATTGAAGTGAATATCGCTCCAAGCAGATCTGGACAATGCGCAGCGCAGCCGCACAGGAGTTCCAAATCCACCCTCTCCCCACTCGGCAATCACATTAACTGAACTTTACTCTGACCCAGTGTCACCGCGCTGAAATCGAGTATTTCTCGGCCACAATTTTTTTAACATCATAGTTCCTGGTTTAATAGTGAAAACTGTCGTCCGCTTCACTGTCCGTGCAGGCGATAACTTTGTAGACACCGTGTAGTGTCACAGACCTGCTCGTTGGACCTGCACATTTCATCTCATCTCATTTTCAGCAAACCTGAATATTACTGGAATAGAGAATGGAGAATCACAGCTCAAAAAATCAATCCTCTCGACCACGAGGGGACCGAGTCTTTCAACATACAGGTGTTTAATGGCAAGGTGAGCTTCATGTTCAGAAATAATACAGCACAGATTTTCATTGGTGCAAGCTGCACACCCTTTATTTTGGAAAAGTAAACTGATAGGAGAGCGATGTTATATTGATCGCTGCAACCTGAAGCTTTAGCTCGGTGAATTAGTCCTTCAGCAAGAGCAAAATCGTATCTCTGTCGTGCAATTCATTAGCGCGTTCGGCTATGAACTGAAAGGTTGATGATTCGAGCTTACCCGGGGACGCCAGCGGACCTTTTACCTTAACCTTCATTGTCTCGCATTCCCAGGGTTCGAATGTGGGTCTTGTCTGCAACAAAATGTAACGTCAACATTGCCAGCTGAGTGCGTCTGATTTTCCACCATTTAATCTGCTGTCGGATAGCAGGCGTCTGAAAAATATCCAAACAAACTGAGATTGGCTTGAAGAAATCGGAATACTTCTTGACAGATAAGGTTGCAGGCGAGCTCATTCACTCTGACATGGATATTTCTGCAGTGAGTGACTCCAGACTGTTTCCACAATGAATGACACTCCCTTTATTTTGGAAAAGTGAAATGATATTCACATTCCGACTGGTTTCAGTTGATCTGTGAGAGATCATTAAAGGATCAATCTCCGGTTAAGGCGGCCTTTCTCTCGCTCTCTGTTGGCCGAATCCAAAATGAAATTGGAGATGGACCAATCAGGCAAGAAATCAGGAATCACTTCAGCAAACAAAATACGGCCGAAAGCTGGAACTCTCTCATCCCAAAGGATGTGGATTGAGGGTCAATTCAAATTTTCAAATCTGATATTGATAGATCTTTTTCCGGTTCGGTTACCAAGGGATATGAGTCCAAGGCGGGGAAACAGAGATGAGTTATAGATCACCTCATGATCTAATTGAATGGGGCAGCAGATTCGAGGGGCTGAATGGTCTTCTCCTGTCCCGATGTTCCTCTCCTGCTCAGCGCGGGGCTGGACGACTGGTGAGAGGCATCAGACTGACTCCAGAATGAAAAGCGGGTGTTCAGATTCAGCCACCTTGGGATTGTCGGACAAACTGAACCCCGACAGCAACGTCACCACCCGCCTCTCTGCAATAATCGGATGGGAAGGAGCCCTGCCGCTGGCCCGGCTAGCTCAGTCGGTAAAGCACGAAATTCCTAATCTCAGGGTCGTGGGTTTAAACCACACATTGGGCGTTTTGTGTTCTATTTTTCACAGTGGGTGATGAAAGGTTCAAAGTGCAACCTCTTATCTCCAGTTCAAGAAATCCAGTTATATAAACAGACACAACCCTGAGCTGTGTGAAAGGAAACCGTGAGCGTTGCCAAATATCCAGTCCCTCCCGATTCTATCTTCTCATTCCCTCCACATGGGACACGGCAGATACCGTTTCAATAGGATTCATTTTTTGCTGTTATTAAAAATGTTGATGGTTAGGAAGTGTAATATTTAGAAGATGCCAACTCTGGATCCATTCGCCTCTCTGATACCTCCTGAGCCCACCTTACCCTCTTTGATTCTCCCTGAGCTCCGCATCTTCTCTGATACCCTCAGAGAGTCCATTATCCTCTTTGAACCTTGTCAGCGTCCTTTACACTCTCTGGTACCCGCTGAGTGCCCCTCACCCACTGATACGCCCTGAGCGTCCTTACACTCTCTGATACCCTCTGGCAGTCCTTCCCCTGTGCGAGATCTCAATATACTCTCTGATACCCTATGACTGCCCCTACCCCTCTCTGAGCCCCGTTACACTCTCTGATAACCTCTGACTGTCCCTTCCCCTCTCTGAGATGCCCCAATGCATCGCCACTAAGAAGCCATTAGACGCCCTGATGCGTTCTCAGAACCCGTTACCATCCATGCGAACAAAGTGCGGTGTAACTTCACAGGTGGATCTACCGGTCTGTGTTAAGGATGAGATCCAGAGTTTGTTCGGTCGCTGTTGCTTCCGCCTCTCCCACTCTGAGAGCTCCATTGGCAGTCGGTACCGATCTCCCTCCTATAAAATGGGTGTGGATCTATGAGTGCGCTGCTGATTTATTAACTTTGGGAGTTTATGTATGACAGTGCTGTTTATATATGAACTGTGGGTGTGTATATATGAGTGCGATGTTTATATATGAACTGTGGGTGTGTATATATCAGTGCGATGTTTCTATATGAACTGTGGGTGTGTATATATCAGTGCGATGTTTATATATGAACTGTGGGTGTGTATATATGAGTGCGATGTTTATATATGAACTGTGGGTGTGTATATATCAGTGCGATGTTTCTATATGAACTGTGGGTGTGTATATATCAGTGCGATGTTTCTATATGAACTGTGGGTGTGTATATATGAGTGTGATGTTTATATATGAACTGTGGGTGTGTATATATGAGTGCGATGTTTATATATGAACTGTGGGTGTGTATATATCAGTGCGATGTTTATATATGAACTGTGGGTGTGTATATATGAGTGCGATGTTTATATATGAACTGTGGGTGTGTATATGTGAGTGCGATGTTTATATATGAACTGTGGAATGAACAGGAGGGGCAATTCCTCCTGGGGTTATATTTTCTTCCACGACAATGACACAAAGTAAAGATTACATGTGGGGCCGAAATAGCTCAGTTGGGAGAGCGTTAGACTGAAGATCTAAAGGTCCTTGGTTCAATCCCGAGTTTCGGCAGTTTTTGGTTTTTTAGTTTCTTCTTCTTTGGGTCGATTCTCGCATTTATTTGCAGTGAAATTTGATCCCCGCCACTGAAGGATTGGGGATTGAATAGAGAGACATCAAGGATGGGAAATATTTATATCGTCTGTATTTGGTTTTTATTTCTCTGTTACCTTCTGCCTTTTTCTCTTGGTTTTGTCTCTCTCGGTGCCGGGTGACTATTTGATTTGATGCATTTGGCCTAAACTGATGCCTTTTCCCCATCTCGGGGCGGTCAGACCCGCTCTGTCTGTCTGTTGCTGCTGATGATCATTAATGGGAACAGGCCGCGAGTTAAACGTTTATCTGCAAACCGGAAAAAGACAAATGAAAAGAAAGACGTGTTTCTCCGGCCCAGGGGTAAAGTTACAATGGATGTTATTCAATAAACTGTCCCCGGGAATTTGTCTGTGGACCTGTTTGTAAAGCTTGGATTTAAAAGTTACAAAAACCCGATATAAATAAAGTAAATTACAAGAATCGAATCCGTGATCATGATATTACGGTAAACTCGATGCAAATGAACTAACCGGCGGTCCGAAAGGCACATTCGGCTGTTTAATTAATTTTTGTTCCTGTGCGCTGGTTGGTAGCGGTTTCTGTACATGGACCCCTAAATCTCTCTGCTCCTCCACAGTTCCTAGTTTATCACCATTTAGAAAATACACTGATTGATCTCAGATTTAAAGTGGATGACCTCGCTCTCCCCCACATTGAACTCTATTTGCCGCAGTTTTACCCACTCACTTAATTTATCAATTCCCACTTTTCAACTTCCTGCTTCTATCTCCATTATTTATTCCGCCACCAGAAGGCTGAGTGTTCAAATCACGGGGTAACAGTTGCTTTTCGAGCTGATCGGATTCTGGATCGTTCCGGAATGAATGTTTTAGCTGCTTTTTCACAATAAACAGAACCTTGTTCTAAAGTCTGCTTCCCTCGTTCCCAAATGTCAGGAAGGCGTCTCACTCTGCCCTCGACTTTTGATCTTGAACTGCGGATGAAACTTTTGCAAAGAGAGATACGAATCCCCAAATCGCTCCACCTGAATCTCAAACGCTTTGGGAAGAATTTCAGTGCAAACAATCAGGACTTTAAAGGCACCTCAATGACCTGCACTTTCTTTGAATGAGTTTTGTTCGCCTTTGCATTCGACGGTGAAATCGCTCTGTCAGCGTGGAACTGGCGAGATTGGGTTCAGCACGGATCGTTTTGAACTTTTGAAATCTCACCAAGCACCAGAGAAAATAAACGTGGAATCAAACTGTTCCTGTCAGTGATGAATTGGAGTGAATATCGCTCCAAGTAGATCTGGACAACTCGCAGTGCAGCCGCACAGGAGTTCCAAATCCACCCTCTCGCCACTTGGCAATCGCATGAACTAAACTTTACTCTGTCCCAGTATCACCGCGCTGAAATCGACTCTCCCACGAGGGGACCGAGTCTTCCACCATACAGGTGTTTAATGGCAAGGTGAGTTGAATGTTCAGAAATAATACAGCACAGATTTTCACTCGTGCAAACTTCACACCCTTTATTTTGGAAAATTAAGCTGATGGTGGAGAGATGTTATATTGATCGCTGCAACCTGAATTTTTAGTTGGTTGAAATAATGGTTCAATAACAGCCTCTCTGTGTTTCTGTGGCGCAATCGGTTCGCGAGTTCGGCTGTTAACTGTAAGGTTGGTGATTTGAGCCCCCCCAGGGACTTACGGGCAGCTTTTACCTCAAGGTGCACTGTCTTGCTTTTTCTGGTTTCGAATGTGTGTTTTGGCTGCTTTGAAAGTGCATGGTTTATATGGCCAGCTGAGCACGGCCGATATTCCACCAGTTAACCTGAGACTGGCTTCACGGAAATCAGAATCCTTCTTGACAGACAAGGTCCGAAGGTTGCAGGAGAGCCGCTTCACTCTGACATGGATATTTCTGCAGTGAGTGACACCAGACTGTTTCCACAATGAATGTCACTCCCTTTATTTTGGAAATATAACATCGTATTCACATTCCGAAGGGTTTCAGTTCATTACCTTTCAATACTGTGGCAGATGGAATTCAATGTGGGAAAGTGTGAGGCCAGCCGCTTTGGGCCTAGAAAAGGTCGATCAGAGTTTTTTTTTATAAATGGTGAGAAGCTGGGAACTGTAAATGAGCAGAAATATTTGGGGGCCCAAATCACGAAAATCTAGTTCACGGGTACAAAAAACTTGAAAAGGCGAATGGAACACAAAGGGGTGAAAGTTATGTTGCAGCTGTACAGAGTTCTGAATAAAACCCATTTAGTGGACTCTTTTCCGCTCTGGGCATTGCACCTCACGGAGGAGAGATTGGCCTTGAAATGGGTATAACCCAGATTCACCATAAACAAACTGATAGTTGAGAGATGTTGTCTTGGTCGCTGCAACCTAATTTTTTCGCTAGTTAAATCAATCGCTTAATTATGTATCTGTAGCGCAATCAGTTAGCGCGTTCGGCTAGAAAACGGGAAAGTTGATGGTTTTGAGCCCACCCAGGGACGATAGGGAAATGTTTTACTTTAAGATTCATGGTCTCGCATGTCCTGGTTTCTCATGTGTGTTTTGGCTGCAAAAAAAAGTGCACGGTTCAGATGGCCAGCTGAGGACGGCCGATCTTCTACCATTTAATCTGTGATTGGATTCACGGAAATCAGAATTCGTCTTGACAGACAAGGTCCGAAGGTTGCAGGAGAGCCGCTTCACTCTGACATGGATATTTCTGCAGTGAGCGACACCTGACTGTTTCCACAATGAATGTCACTCCCTTTATTTTGGAAACGCTAATTGTATTCACATTCCGAAGGGTTTCAGTTATTTTTGGAAGAGATCATTAAAGGATCCTGCAGCACTGCCTCGGATAATAACAACAGTTCTAAGCCGCATTTCAGTCGGGGCAACAAATCATTACATCCATTTATCTGCACACTTAAATCCAAGCATCTGCACCCTTATACCGGAGCATCTGCATCCTTATACCGGAGTATCTGCATCCTTATACCGGAGTATCTGCATCCTTATACCGGAGTATCTGCACCCTTATACCGGAGCATCTGCATCCTTATACCGGAGTATCTGCATCCTTATACCGGAGTTTCTGCACCTTTACACAGGAGCATCTGCACCTTTATACCGGAGTACCTACACACTTACAGCGGAGTATCTGCACCCTTATACCGGAGTATCTGCATCCTTATACCGGAGTTTCTGCACCCTTATACCGGAGCATCTGCACCTTTACACAGGAGCATCTGCACCTTTATACCGGAGTACCTGCACACTTACAGCGGAGTATCTGCACCTTTACACCGGAGTATCTGCACCTTTACACCGGAGTATCTGCATCCTTATACCGGAGTATCTGCACCCTTACACAGGAGCATCTGCACCCTTACACCGGAGGATCTGCACCCTTATACCGGTTAATTCAGTAACCGTCCCCAATCACCTTTAACAGCATCTGGAACCCTAAACAAAACCCAACACAGAAGAAATGACCTTTATAACTTTTCACTCATGTTCGGACACATTTTTATTTACTGTACTTTAAGGGAGATTTGGGGAAAGTGGGCGCTGATGCTCAGAAACTCTCCCTCGCGTGTCGCTACTTGGTGCTATTTATTCAGCGGGCTCGTTGGTCTACGGGGACTGATTCTCGCTTCGGGTTTGCTGATTGAAATATGCGAGAGATCCCGGACGAGCCCTCATTTTCCCCACGCCTTTTGATGTTGACCTGCTGTTAAAACTAGCGATTTCGGTGCTCGAAAGTAAAATTTTGTAGCAAAACAGCAACAAGATCATTAATGTTTGTCAAGGAAGGGAAATAATCCCCCACACTTCATCTTCTACACGTGGCTCCACTCCCCCCGAATTTATAATGCTTAATCCACTCTGAGCTGGATTGGTGAAACACTCTCAAGAAGGAGGCTCATCATCTGCTCAACACAAAAGTCAATCTCCTGGACTTCTAGCTCTGTCAGACTGCATGTTCCCTCAGACAGGTTTCCAACTGGACACAAGCATCCGGCTGCCGTGCGAGCATTGGTGCTTGAGGGTAGAATTCTTGCTTGCAGTAATTCTATTGCTGTAATAGTAGCGCCAGAAGATCGCAAGATGGAAAGTATCGTGACTGAGCGTTCTAACGCGCTGGTTTAAAGCTCATGCTAAATCCCATAATTTGCAGATGGATCAAAATCATAGTTTGTGGCTCCAATTCCGCAGTCTACCTCCTGTAAAATAATAACACAAAACATCTCATCTGCTATTGCAAAAGCGGAGTCCGGAGGAACCACATGGCAATACAAATAAGTAGATGCATTTTGGAACAAACCAATTGTACCTTCAACTGCGGTCAAAATGTTCACAAGGCAAAAGATTGGTTGATCAAAGTGAGACTCGACTAACAACCTCGGTATTTCCCGACCCTGTCCTGTCAGATAAGGACCGCGCACTGACCGATTGCGCCGCTGGAGCCCGGTCACTCTGATCACCTGTCCCGCTCTGCTGGAAAGAATCTTAAGGTGAGAGACCCGAACCTGTGGAAACGTGTCCAGTCACTGTGATGAAAATAATATCTGCACTTTCACTTTCAGCTTCTTTCACATCCTCTGCTCCATCGCACTACAATCGGGTTTTCTGTGAACAGGTCAAAATGAACATTGCCAGAAATTCTAACAGCAGTGGGATTCAAACCCACGCCTCCATAGAAATTTGATGGAACACCTTAGACCGCGAGGCCGCGCTATCATAATGTCAGAGTAACGTTCAAAGAGCTGTTCAATGCTCAAATAAATGAACTGAAGCTAATTGACCGCATTTACCCCGTGCTGGGGTTGTTCTCCTTAGAGCAGAGAACGTGAAGAGGTGATTTGATCGAAGTGTTCAAAGTCATGAAGGGTTGAGATAAAGTTAATAAAGAGAAGCTGTTCCCATTGGCGGAAGGGTCGAGAACCAGAGGACACAGATTTAAGGTGATCGGTAAAAGAACCAAAGGCGACGTGAGGAAATGCTTTTTTTTACCCGGCGAGTATTTATAACCCGCAATGCGCTGCCTGAAAGGGTGGTGGAAGCAGATTCAATCGTGGCTTTCAAAAAGGAATTTGATAAATAGTTGAAGGGAAAAATTGCAGGGCTACGGAGAAGGAGCGGGAGAATGGGACTAATTGGATTGCTCTTACAATGAGCCGGCACGGGCAGGATGGGCCGAATAGCCACCTTCTGTGCTGTTGTCATTTTATAATTTATGTTCTATATAAATTTCTCTATCTCTCCCTGTCTCGGTCTCTTGTGTTGTCCCCTGATGGACTTCTCAGGCTTCCTTGAACGGCGATGCCTGATCGAACCTGCAACACCAGCAGAGAAGGTTAAAGAAAGATTGAGACGGTAGGAAAAGTAAAGGTGCAACCGAGCTGCTGCAGCCAATGTCTACACATTAATGTCTCTTCGCTCACACAGTGAAACAAATCACCAATTTGATTAAAGTATCCTTATGGTAGAGTGTATATTAACACCATGCCGAGACAGACGGCAATCACATCATAGAATCATACAATCTTAGAAATTTACGCCACAGAAGGAGGCCGTTCTGCCCATCATGTCTGTGCCGTCCGAAAAAAACAGGCATCGAGCCTCATCCCATATTTCAGCGTTTCGTCCGTCGTCTTTTCGGTTCCGGCTCTTCAAATGCATATTCAAGTTCTTTTTAAATGCGATGAGGGTTTCTGCCTCTACCACCCTCTCAGGCAGTGAAATTCCAGACCCCCACCTCCCTCTGGGTGAAAAAAATCTCCTGCGCTCCCCTCCAATCCTTCTACCAATTAAATTAAACCTATGCCCCCTGATTATTGAGCTCTCTGCTAAGGGAAGTAGGTCCGTCCTGTCCAATCTATCTCGGCCGGTCATTATTTTATACGCCTCAATTAAATCTCTCCTCAGCCTGCTCGGTTCCAAAGAAAACCACCCCAGCCTATCCAATCTATCCTCATAACTAAAATTCTCCAGCCCTGGAAACATCGTGGTAAATCTCCTCTGTACCTTCTCCAGTGCAATCACATTTTTCCTGTAGTTTGGTGACCAGAAATGTACACAGTACTCTAGCTGTGACCTAACTAGTGTTTTATACAGGTCTAGCATAACCTCCCTGCTCTCATATTCTATGCCTCGCCTAATTAAGGAATGTATCCTGTGTGCCTTCTCAACCACCTTACCTACTTTTCCTCTTCCCTTCAGGGATCTATGGACATGCGCTCCAAGGTCCCTCTGTTCATCCACATCTCTCACTATCCTCCCAAGTAATGTAATTTCAGAGCAATTAATTCTGAAACGTCTTACTTGATAATTCAAGTCGTACACTCGAAACAAATTTGGTAAAGGGAAACTAATATTGGTGATTGGAAATAGTTAGTGTACAACATGAAATTGCTGTACACCGGAATAGAAAAAGAGATTGGCTGGACAGAAGAGGACTGAAAGGATGGCCGATCGGCTCTGGGAAGTAGCGAACCGTTACACTGGCTGCACGATTCGATCAACAGCGGCTTGTTGGTCTCGGGGTCTGACTCTTGCTTAGTTGATAGCATTGATTAATAGTCAAAAGGTCTTGGGCTCCAATCGCGGACGAGCCCTGCAGTCTCCCCATATTTAGTGAAAAGTCATCAATTGGTTTATGACAGCTTTTCCATGTCGCTGTTGGTAGAATTGAATTATATCGAGAGGATGTTTGAGTTCCAGAGGACAGAGTGCGGAGGTTTCCAAGGTGCAACACACGTGAAGGAAATAAAATGTCTCAAGATGATGAGGAGATTGATGCTGAATGTGAATTTACCTCAAATCAGGCGGTCTCATTGATATTAAATGACGGGATAGAGAGCGATTTATCGAAGTTTGGGGATGACACCAAGATGGGCAGCATTGTAAGCAGTGCAGATGGAAGCACAAAATTACAGAGAGACATTAATATAATAAATGAACGGACAAAACTGTGGCAATTGGATTTCAATTTAGGCAAGTGTGAGGTCATCCACTTTGGACCGAAAAAGGATCGATCAGAATACAATCTAAATGATGAAAAGTTCGAAACCCCTGTGGAGCTCCAAATGGACTTAGGAATCCATGTATATAGATCATTAAAATGTCATGGACAGGTACAGAAAATAATCAAAGAGGCTAATGGAACGCTGGTCTTTATATCTGGAGGACTAGAATACAAGTGGATGGACATTATGCTATCACGTTACAAAGCTCTGATTGGACCAGCGCTGGAGTACTGTGTTCAGTTCTGGGCACCGCACCTAAGAAAGAATATATTGGCCGTGGAAGGAGTGCACTGTAGATTTACTGGAATGATACCTGGACTCGAATGGTTAAATTACGAGGAGAGATTACACCAATTAGGTTTGTATTCCCTGGAATGTAGTGGATTAAGAGCTGATTTGATCGAAATTTTCAAGATATTAATAGGAACTGATGGGCAAGAGAGAGAGAAACTATTTCCGTTGGTTGGGGTGTCTCGGACTCCGGGAAATAGACTAAACAGTTAGGAAACACTTCTACAAGCAAAGGATTGTAGAAGTTTGGAACTCTCTTCCACAAACGACAGTTGTTGCGAGCTCAATTGTTAATTTCAAACCCGTGATTTATAGATTTTTATTAACCAAATGTATTAAGGGAGCTGAGGCTACGGCGGGAAAATAGAGTTAGGTCACAGATCAGCCGTGATCTCATTGAATTGCGGAACAGGCTCGAAGGGCTAAATGGCCGACTCCTGTTCCTAAGTTTCTCATTGGTGCAGATTGCAAAATGACCATGTATTGGCCGGGAATTCAACCCGGGTCTCCGGCGTGGCAGGTGAGAACTCCACCCCTGAACAACCAATGCTCGGATGGGTAGCAGCAGCATGTGTCCATTTGGAATCCAGTCTGAACGAACATGCCGTTTACAGCTGCGATGGCTGAGTGGTTAAACCGTTGGTCTCAAAATTCCTATCGGTTTTCAACGTCGGTTTGAAGTCTGCTCGCAGAGCTACTGTTTAAAGATCTCTTCAATGATCAAATCGATTAACTGGAGTTAATTGACAGCATTTCCCTCTCTCCCAGAATGAGCTATACTTCACCGTGGCAGCTGCTTTTAATTGGGAGTCCAATCTTCTCTTGGTGGCTTTCAAGACCCGAGAAGGAACCTCTCCCAATCCGTAACATAATTTCTGCTCGTTTGCAAAACTTGACATTTATAATCTTTATTTTCTTTGCATTCATCTCTCTATCTCTCCCTGTCTTTGTCTCTTGCCTCTCCGTGTTGTCCCTCATGGACGTTTCAGATTTCCTTGAAGGCTGATCTAACCTGCAACATGTCTCTCGCCTCTTCCCACTTTCTCGCTTTTGGGCCGTACTCTTGTCGGTTACGGCTCTTCAAGTGCATGTTCAAGTGATTTTTAAAAATGCGATGAGGGTTTCTGCCTCTCCCAACCTTTCAGGCAGTGAGTTCCAGACCCCCAACACCCTCTGAGTGAAAAAAATCTCCTGCGCTCCTCTCTAATCCTTCTACCTTAAATCTATGCTCCCTGATTATTGATCTATCTGCTAAGGGAAATGGGACCTTCCTATCTGCTCTATCTGGGTCCGTCATAATTTTATACACCTCAATTAAATCTCCCCTCAGCCTCCTCAGTTCCAAAGAAAACAACTCCATCCTATCCAATCTATTCTCATAACTAAAATTCTCCAGTCCTGGCAACATCGTCGTAAATCACCTCTATACTCTCTCCAGTGCAATCACATCATTCCTGTAATGCGGTGACCAGAACTGTATGCAATGCTCTAGCTGCGGCCTAACTAGAATATTATACAGTTCTGGCGTACCATCCCTGCTTTTACATTCTATGCCGCGGCTAATAAAGGAGAGTATCCTGTATGCCTTCTTAACCACCTTATCTACCTGTCCTGCTACCTTCAGGGATCTGTGGACATGCAATCCAAAGGTCCCTCTGTTCATCTGCACCTCCCAGTATCCTCCCAAGCAATGTAGTTTCAGAACAACTAATTCTGAAACGTCTTATTTGATAATTCAAGTCGTACAGTCGAAACCAATTTGGTAAAGGGAGATCAATATTGCTGATTGGAAATAGTTGGTGTACAACTTGATATTGCTGTTCACCGGAATGGAAAACAACATTGGATGGACAGAAGAGGTCTGAAAGGATGGCCGAGCGGCTGTGAGAGGTAGCGAACCTTCACACTGGCTGCGCAAGTCTTAATTTAGTGGCTCGTTGGTCTAGGGGTATGATTCTCGCTTCGGGGATTGTATGGAATAATAGGCGTAGAGGTCCCGGGTTCAACTCCCGGACGAGTCCTTGGGGGGATCTCGCTACTTTTAGTGAGAAGTCATCAGTTGGCTTCTGACATATTTTTGGTGTTGGTCGAATTGAATTACATCCAGAGCACGTTTGAGCTCCAAAGGACTGAGTGCTGAAGTTTTCAAGGTGCAACACACGTGAAGTAAATAAAATGTCTCAAGATGATGAAGAGATTGAAGCTGAATGTGAATTTACCCCAGTTCAGACGGTCTCATTGATATTAGATGACGGGATAGAGAGCCACATATCCAAGTTTGCCGATGACACCAAGATGGGCAGCATTGTAAGCAGTGCAGATGGAAGCATAAAATTACAGATAGATATTAATATAATAAATGAATGGGAAAAACTGTGGCAAATGGATTTCAATTCAGGCAAGTGCAGAGAGCATCCACTTTGGACCTCAAAAGGATAGATCAGAATACTTTCTAAATGTTGAAAAGCTCGAATCTGTGGAGTTTCAAAGGGACCAAGGGGTCCATGTACATCGATCATTAAAATGTCATGGACAGATACAGAAAATAATCGAAAAAGGCTAATGGAATGCTGGACTTTATAACTAGAGGACAAGAATATCAGGGGATAGATATTATGCGACAGCTATACAAAGCTCTGGTTACAACACATCTGGAGTACTGTGTTCAGTTCTGGGCACCGCACCTTCGGAAGGATATATTGGCCTTGGAGGGAGCGCAGTGTAGATTTACAAGAATGATACCTGGACTCTAAGGGTTAAATTACGAGGAGAGATTACACAAATTAGGGTTGTATTCCCTGCAATTTAGTCGATTGAGGGCTGATTTGATGGAAGTTTTCAAGATATTAAGGGGAAGTGATGGAGTAGATAGACAGAAACTATTTCTGCTCGTTGGGGTTTCTCGGACCGGGGACATAGTCTAAACATTAGAGTCAGGACTTTCAGGAGTGAAGTTAGGAAACACTTCGACAAGCAAAGGGAGGCAGAAGTTTGGAACTCTCTTCCGCAAACGGCAGTTGATGCGCGCTCAATTGTTAATTTTAAAGCTGAGATTTATAGATTTTTTTTTACCAAAGGTATTAAGGGATATGGGGTTCGGTCCCAGATGAGCCATGATCTCGTTGAATTGCGGAACTGGCTCGAGGGGATGAATGGTATACTCTTCTTCCGTTGTTCCTCATTGGCGCAGAATGCAAAACGCCCTGCATTGGCCGGGAATTGAATCCGAGATTCCCGTGTAGCAAGCGAGACATCGACCCTTGAACCACCAATGCTTGAATCTACTAGTGCTGCATGGGCTCATTTGGAATGCTGTTTCAACAAACTTGTGGTTTACAGCTGCGATGGCCCAGTGATTAAAGCGTTGGTTTCAAAATTCCGATGGGGTTTTCCTGCATAGGTTTGAATTCTGCTCCCAGAGCTACTGTTTAAAGATCTCTTCAATGCTCAAATAGATTCACTTGAGTTAATTCACCACATTTACCCCTCTCCCAGAATGAGAGGTACAACAGCGTGTCCGCTGCTTTTTTATTGAGTGTCCAATCTTCTGTTGCAAGATTTCAAGACCCGAGAAGGAATCCCTCACAATCTGTAACTTAAATTCTGCTAGTTTGCAAAGCCTGACATTTATAATCTTTATTTTCTTTGATTGCATCTCTCTATCTCTCCCTGTCTCTGTCTCTTGTCTCTCTGTGTTTTCCCCGATGGACTTCTCAGGTTTCCTTGAACAGTGAAGGCTGATCTAAACTGCAACACCAGCATCGAAGGGTAAAGAAAAAACGGACTGAGACGGTAGGAAAAGTAAAGGTGAAACCCAGCTGCTGCAGCTAATGTCCAAACATTAATGTCTCTTCGCTGTCACAGTGAAACAAAGCAGTAATTTGATTAAAGTACACTTATGGTAGAGTGTATATTATCACGATGCCGAGACAGGCAGCAAACATATCAGAGAATAGAAATTTACGCCACAGAAAGAAGCCATTCGGCCCATCGTGTCTGTGCCGGACGAAAAATGTATCGAGCCTCATCCCACTTTCCAGCCTTTGGTCCGTAGTCTTGTAGGTTTCGGCTCTTCAAGTGCACATTGACGTGCTTTTTAAATGCGATGAGGGTTTCTGCCTCTCCCACCCTTTCAGGAATTGAAGTTCCCGACCCCCACCACCCTCTGGGTGAAAAACTTTCTCCTCCGCCCCCCTCAAATCCTTCCACCAATCATCTTAAATCTATGTCCCCTGATTATTGACCTCTCTGCTCAGGGAAATATGTCCTTCCTATCCACTCTATCTAGGCCCGTCATCATTTCATACACCTCAATTAAATCTACCCTCAGTCTCCTCGGTTCCAAAGAAAACAACCCAGCCTATCCAATCTATTCTCATAACTAAAATTCTCCAGTCCTGGCAACATCGTCGTAAATCTGCTCTGTACCCTCTCTAGTTCAATCACATATTTCCTGTAATATGGTGGCCAGAACTGTGCACAGTACTCTAGCAGTGGCCGAACTAGAATATTATACATTTCTAGTATGACCTCCCTGCTCTTATATTCTATGCCTCGGCTAATAAAGGAGAGTATCCTGTATTCCTTCTTAACCACCTTATCTACCTGTCCTGCCAGCACCAGTGATCTGTGGATGTCATTTCCAAGGTCCCTCTGTTCATCGACACCTCTCAGTATCCTCCCAAGCAATGTAGTTTCAGAGCAACTAATTCTAAAACGTCTTACTTGATAATTCAAATCGGACAGTCGAAAACAATTTGGTAAAGGGAGATTAATATTGCTGACTGGAAATAGTTAGTGTACAACTTGATACTGCTGTGCACCGGAACAGAAAACGTGATTGGATGGACAGAAGAGGTCTGAAAGGATGGCCGATCGGCTGTGGGAGGCAGCGAACCTTCACACTGGCTGCCCAAGTTCAATCACAGCGGCTCGTTGGTCCAGGGGTATGATTCGCGCTTAGCAGCGTAACATTAATTGATATGCGAGAGGTCGCGTGTCTAAATCCCGTACGAGCTCTGGGGTCTCACTGCTTTTAGTGAAAAGTCACCAATTGGATTCTGACACCTTTTCGGTGTTGGTGTTGGTAGAATTGAATTTTATCCAGAGTATGTTTGAGCTCCAGAGGACAGAGTGCGGAAGTTTTCAAGGCGCAACACGCGTGAAGTAAATAAAATGTCTCAAGATGATGAGGAGATTGAAGCTGAATGTGAATTTACCCCAGTTCAGACGGTCTCATTGATATTAGATAATGGGATAGGGAGCCACATAATCAAGTTTGCCGATAACACCAAGATGGCCAGCATTGTTAGCAGTGTAAATGGAAGCATAAAATTACAGAGAGACGTTAATATAATAAATGAATGGGCAAAGCTGTGAGAAATGGATTTCAATTTAGGCAAGTGTGAGGTCATCCACCTTGGACCTGAAAAGGATCGATCAGAATACTTTCCAAATGGTAAAAAGCTCGAAACTGTGGAGTTCCAAAGGGACTTAGGGGACCATGTACAGAGATCATTGAAATGTCACGGACAGGGACAGAAAATAATCAAAAAGGCTAATGGAATGCTGACCTTCATAACTAGAGGACGGGAATACAAGGGGATAGAAACTATGCTACAGCTAGACAAAGCTCTGGTTAGACAACACCTGGAGTATTGTGTTCAGTTCTGGGCACCCCACCTTAGGAAGGATATATTGGCCGTGGAGCAAGTCCAGTACACATTTACCAGAATGATAGCTGGACTCCTGGGGTTAAATTACCAGGAGATATTACACAAACGAAGGTTATATTCCCTGGAATTTAGTAGACTAAGAGCTGATTTGATCGAAGTTTTCAGGAACTGATGGGTTAGATAGAGAGAAACTATTTCCGCTCGTTGGGGCGTCTTGGACTAGCGGACATGGCCTAAATATTGGAGTCAGGACTTTCAGGAGTGAAGTTAGGAAACACTTAGACAAGCAACTGGAGGTAGAAGTTTGGAACTCCATTCCGCAAACTGCAGTTCATGCAAGCTCAATTGTTAACTTTGAACCAGAGATTTTTATTAACCAAAGGTATTGAGGGATACGGGGCGAAGGCGGGTATATGGAGTTAGGTCATAGGTGAGCCATGATCTCATTGAATTGTGGAACAGGCTCGAGGGTTGAAATGGTTCAATCCTGTTCCAAAGTTCCTTATTGGTGCAGAACGCAAAAAGACCCTACATTTGCTGGGAATCGAACCCGGGTCCACCATCAGGAAAACCGGAAATTTTACCCCACATCATCACTGCTCGCATGCACAGCAAGTGTATAAATCCGTTTGGAATCTTGTTTGCACGAACGTGCCGTTTACTGCTGCGATGGCCGAATGGTGAACGAGTTGGACTCAAAATTCCGTAGGTTTTTCCTGCGCAGGTTTGAATTCTGCTCGCAGAGATACTGTTTAAAGATCTCTTCAGTGCTCAAATAGATTAATTGGAGTTAACTGACCGCATTTACCTCTCTCTCAGAATGATAGATACTTCCGTGTGGCCGGTGCTTTTAGTTACATATGAACAGACAGAAGAACATATGAACTAAGAACAGGAATAGACCATTCGGCCCCTCTAGCCTGCTCTGCCATTTGATAAGATCATGGCTGATCTGATTGTGACTTCAACCCTACTTTCCCATCTACCTACTCTCACCTTTGACTCCCCTGTTAATCAGGATTCTATCGAACTCAGCCATAAAAATATTCACTGACCCTGCCTCCACCGCTCTCTGGGGAAGGGAGTTCCACAGACTCACCACCCTCTGAGAGAAAAAGTTTCTCCTCATCTCCGTCTTAAATGGGAGACCCCTTATTTTAAACTGTGGTCCAAACGTCTTTTGCAAGATTTCAAGGGCCGAGAAAGAATCTCTCCCAATCTGTAACCTAAATTTTGCTAGTTTGCGAAACCTGACATTTATAATCTTTATTTTCTTTGCATTCATCTCTCTATCTCTCCCTGTCTCTGTCTCTTGCCTCTCTGTGTTGTCCCTAATGGACTTCTCAGGCTTCCTTGAACGGCGAAGGCTGATTTAACCGGCAACACCAGCAGAGAAGGGTAAAGAAATAAAAGACTGAGACGGTAGGAAGAGTAAAGTTGATAAATTTGGAGCTAATGTATCCACATTTATGTCTCTTCGCTCTCACAGTGAATGAAAGCAGCAATTTGAGTGAATTATACTTATGGTAGAGAGTATACTGTGACGGTGCCGAGACAGATGACAATGTCGTTTCAGAGCAATTCATTCTGCAAAGTGTTACTTGATAATACAAGTCGGAAATTCAAAACGAATTTGGTAAAAGAGAGGCTGATATTGTTGATATGAAATAATTAGTGTACAACCTGATATTGCTCCACATCGCACATCGTACAAGAAAGCGAGATTGGATGGACATTGTGTCCTGAAAGGATCTCGGATCGGCTGTATGGCAGTAACATTTTTCATTGGCTGCTCGGATCTGTTGCCAGTTGGTCTTTGGGTCTGATTCTCGCTCAGGGAGTTTCACTGGTTCAATTCCCGGATGAGCCCCGTTGTGTCCCCATTTTTAATCAAAAATCACCAATTGGCTTCTCACATCTTTTCAGCGATGCAGAAGGCAGGTTTGACTCATCTCCAGCAGAGCATGTTTGAGCACCAGAGGACAGGGTGCAGGGGGTTTGTTCATTCAACACACGTAGACGAAATTAATATAATATTTCAAGAAGTTGTACAGATTGAAGCCGGCACATGAATCTATCCCATTTCAGGCGATCCCATGGGTAAAGGATACAAAAGGTAAAGGATGCTGCATGGGCCTGGAACCAAACTCCTGATTTACTGCCGGCAGGCGAGGGCTCTACCACTGAACCACCAATACACACACGGCCGCAGGCAGCACCTGTAGAGTTGAATACATGTCTAGAACATGCAGTCTGGCAGAGTTCCTATGATAATCTACGCAGTCTGCTTTACAGCCGTGCGTTACCTGTGGGTTACCGAACAAATGGATCAAGACATGGTCTTGAAATTCACGCGGGTTTCAAAACCAGCTTAAAATGCTACTGTGAAATGCTCAAATAAATAAGAGCCGTGGCTTCCAGGCAACGCTTAATTCTCTCAGAGTTTTAAGGGATAATCTAGCCCAATGTTCACCGATAGGATTTCACGACCTAAGACTGAATTTCCTTCACGCAGCACCTTAAATTCTGCTAAATCACAGAATTTGGAGATTTATACTAGTTGTTTTCTGTACATGAATTTCTCGATCTCTGTCTGCGTTTCTTCTCTCTCTGTGTTTCCCCTGATGAATGTATCAGGCTTCCTTGAATGGCCAGGTCTGGAAACCCGGGACGGGACAAGGCTGTCGGATCTTCAGTCCAATTGTTATATTTCGACGGGATGAGCTTTGCTATTTTCCGTCTCTGTTTTCGGAAAATATAAACCCAGATGAGAATTCCCTTCCTCGGGTCCCGTCACCTCCGGGTAATGGGAATGAACCCGATCTATCACTCGGTCTTAATATCTGTATTCTCATTGCTTAATAAAATTACGGGGTTACGGCTATTTTGAGGACACATTTTAAAAATTAGCACATAACAGACTGATTCAAAATCTAGAAGCACGTGGGATTAAAAGACCGGTGGTAACGTGAGCACGTAATTGGCTAAGGGACAGGAGGCAGAGAGTCGTGGTGAACGGATGTTCTTCTGACTGGAGAGAAATATGCAGTGGGATCCCCCAGGAGTCGGTATTAGGACTACTGCTTTTCTTGTTATAGATAAATGATTTGGATGTGGGAATAGGGAGTACAGTTTCGAAGTTTGCGGATGAAACAAAACGTGGCATTGTCGTAAATAGTGAGGAAGATAGTAGCAAAATTCAGGAGGACATAGACAGACTGGTGAAATGGGCAGTCACGTAACAGATTTAAGGCCGATCAGTGAGATGTGATGATCTTTTGGAAGAAGAACACAGAGAGGCAGTATAATCGAAATGGAACAATTTATGAGGGGTGGGGGTTGCAAGAGCAGAGGAACCTGGGGGTGCATATTCACTAAACAGGGCAAGTTAATAAGGTAGTTAAGAACGCATATGGGATATTTGTTTTTTCTAAATAGGGGCATTGAAAATAAAAACAAGTCATATTAAACCTTCACAAATCAATGGGTAGGCCTCAGCTGGAGTATATTGTACAGTTCTGTGCACTATATTGTAGGAAGGATGAAAAGGCATTGAAGGGGATTAGAGCAGGTTGACCTGGATGATACCAGGGATGAGGGACTTCAGTTATTTGGAGAGATTGGAGAAGCTGGGATTATTCTCCTGAAGCTTAAGGGGAGACCTAATAGAGGTATTCAAAATAATGAGGGGTTTTGAAAGAGCAAGTTGGGAGAAATTGTTTTCTCTGGCAAGTGGGTCGGTAACCAGAGGTCACAGATTTAAAATAATTGGCAAAAGACCTCGAGGGGAATTGAGGAGAATTTTTTTTCACATGGAGGGTTTGTTAATATCCTTTTGTTAATAACGCACTTCCTGAAAGGGTGGTGGAAGCAGATTCCATAGGATCATTGAAAAGGCAATTGGACATGTGCTTGAAGAGGACTAATTTGCAGGGTTATGGGGAATAATCTGGGGTGTGGGTCTAATTTGGACAGGTCTTCGAAAGAGCCAGCACAGTTATGACGGCCGAATGGCCTCCTTCTGTGCTGTATGATTCTCTGATTCTCTGATTACCTTCTGAATCATTGCAATTGATGCTATTCAGTGTTGAGGAATCAAGAAAATTATACCCGTGATATTCGGCTTCCCCATTCGCTTCTGAATATCGCAGATTATAATGTCCAGGCGGGGTGGGACTGAATGGGGGATAGAGTGCGGGGATTGGAATGGAAGACCAGCAGAATGAACTTGGTCTCATCAGTTTTTGTTATTTTTCCTACCAGTTGCCCGAAGCAGGCGGTGAGCCTTCTTCTCGAGAGAGGATCGTCATTTCAGTTCAGAAGGAAAAAGGTATCAAGAAAATCGGGTGATAAAGACACGGAATGATCCGGGACTGACAGCACATCCCTTTTAAACAGACACAGACACGGAATGATCCGGGACTTGCAGCACATCCCTTTTAAACAGACACAGACACGGAATGATCCGGGACTTACAGCACATCCCTTTTAAACAGACACAGACACGGAATGATCCGGGACTTACAGCACATCCCTTTTAAACAGAGACAGACTCGGAATGATCCGGGACTTACAGCACATCCCTTTTAAACAGACACAGACACGGAATTATCCGGGACTTACAGCATATCCCTTTTAAACAGAGACAGACTCGGAATGATCCGGGACTTACAGCACATCCCTTTTAAACAGAGACAGACTCGGAATGATCCGGGACTGACAGCACATCCCTTTTAAACAGAGACAGACACGGAATGATTCCGGAAAGATATCATAATTATGATGCGTAAGTTTCTCTAAAGTTGACCATAAGATGTATTCTTTTTACCAGGATACCACTGTACACTTTGCGTCCTGACAACCTCAACACCTTCGTGGAAGGAACTGTTGCTGATTTCAGCAAAAACCTCCCTCTGCCGTTTCAAGAAGGTTGGGACTTAAAGCTTTCTGGATGGACGAAATGAAGATTTCCATGCAATGACGATGGGATTCAAACCCACGCGCACAAAGCATTAGGAATCCATCGCCTTAACCGCTCGGCCACCTCGCCGAATAAACAAAGCGGAGAAAACCCTTTTTATTCAAAATGAAAATACTGCCGCTGTTTGCAATCTGAACAGAAAATGTTGGGAATACTCATCAGGTCAGGCAGAATCTGTGGGGAGAGAAACAGAGTTAATGTTTCAGGTTCATGAACTTTCGTCAGAGCTGGGTCAGAACAGAAACACTTTTATTTTCTTCTTTCTCAATGTAAAGTCCTGATCATTGAGGACAAGAAAGTCTGACTGGACAATATGACCCGCCCATGCACCCAAATCGAGAATGTTGAAAATGTCCAATCAGCTGCTGTAAGCAAACTTCAGTGGAAGAACAGCTTTTGCCACTGGATGCAGCGATGTTCGAAGAACCAAAGTCTGTGATGGTGAGCGTGGGGAATTGCCAGGATAGGAAGCAGAACGATTCACTCGATATTTCGGCGGAGAGGCCGTTGATAAATTTCAGATGGAACAGCAACATGTTGAAATCCAGTCGGTGTGTGAAAGAAAGCGAGTGTTGATGGAAGGGGCTGGGAGTTCAGCAGTGTGGGACCGTGTGCCGAACCACAGCAGTTAAATCCGATTCCCAATTAGTGAACCGATCCAAAAGGTGCAGGAGGAGATGTAGATAACCGGAGCGTGACGTAAATCGACCTGCTCATGTACATTCCCTGATAGTATATCCTATTGTGATGCAAAGAAGAAATTCATAATTATGGTACATATTTTTGTCTTATGCTGACCAGAAGAGATACTCGGTTTACCAGGGCGCCATTGTGCACTTTGATTGAAACTTCACCGGGATCACACCTTACACTCTCAACACTTCCGTGCAAGACTTTGCTGATTTGAGCAAACAGATGTAAACCAGCAATGCGAAAAAGCACTTCTCAGGAACGAAGGATTTTTCGTGAAGAGGCCAAAACAAACAACTCCACAAATTCTGGCAGGGGTGGGATTCGAACCCACATACGGGCAAAAGACGTATAATAAAACCTGGCACCTGGAGCAGCTCAGCCACGCTCGCCCCATTTAGTCACTTCTAATGAAAAAGCTCAGAGAGCTGAAACGTTCCCTCTGGTTCTTTCTCCACAGGAGCTGCCTGACCTGCTGAGTATTTCAGCATTTTCTGTTTTCATCTTTGTGATTTCACAATGGCTGTTTTCCTGAAAACACCCAATTTGACTCAAGGACTCAGTTCCAAGCATAACTTTCTGGGGCTCTTCTCATACGCAAAATGGCACTTTCCTTTCCTGCTCACATGCTTCAAAATCTGCCGTTTCCGAACAAAATTCCCTCCGCGCCGAGCTTTCAAAGGGCCTTTCGCTCACGGCCAACCTCCTGTAATCGACAGCTTTTCACCACTGCCGCTCTTTTCATTTCTCCTCATTCCTTTTCAATCGGACATTTCCACAGACCTATTAAGATCAAGCGGAATATTTCCGACCTGACTGCACCGCCCAGATTGCTAAAAGTGCACCTTTCAGCCGTCATTCGCAGCTATGTCGCGCCGCCCGTCTCTCCCGCACATCAACTACTCGGGGAAAAGCGCCAACGACCATGGAAACAAAACCCAGTTCTTCAGTTAACATCCCCCGTGTCACAAGATACCCCATGGAAATTTCACGGTAAAGTCTACCGCTGTCCTTCCGAATGCCAGTCCTGCTTTCTCAGTGCTTGTTTCTGGAACAGTCTCGCAGATTGAAATGTATCGACTGGTTTTAAGGCACAAATGAACATTGGTGCGAACGGGACATGTGCCCCTGAGGAACAGCGGTCGATGTACAGCAAACTTAAAGGCGTAAGAATGTGAAAGTAAATATTAGAGTAGGTAAGGCCGCAGTAAAGTCTCAGTGAAATGGATCATGATTGTGGAAGGAAGAAAAAGCGGGAAGAAGCGGTCGGTCTGAATTTTGGATCATCCAGAGACACATGAGAGTGCTCGGATGTGAAAGAGTAAGCGGGCTTTCACCATCCACAAAACATCTTTCTTTCATGTGGTAAATATTGATTTCTTGCAGCGTTCTATTAGCCTGTGTCGCGGAGAGTAAACCAAGCGGTACCGTGACCCGGATTTGCACCGTGGTTGTGGCGCCAACAATGCAGATAACTGACCTCATATAACCTGCCCCGTCCTCATCAATACCGCGAACGGCACTGATTGAGATTCACGGGGAGTGATCTTGTCGATTATTTTTTGTTGGCCCCCAATTACTAACAGCTCTCACACTGTAATAGGATGAATTTTAAAGATGTGAGTATCTGCGCCCTTCCAAACCTCCACTCTCATTCAGTCTGTGCTTCCTTTCACTGTTCTCCTCCCGTTTACATTGCTGTATTTTGAACTGTATCTCCCGTCCAGCAGCCTATCTGCCCGTTCCGTTTCATCTCACCATTTCAACACCTAACACAAAAAGGTTAAAGTGCACATGGGTGCGTCATTCGAATATGAGGATTGAGATCACATGCGCAACGACGGTGTCTATTACTGATCTTTATTGATTATCTCTGGATCGGTCCTTTCCTTTAATCCTGTGCAGTAGCAGTGATATAAATTTGTGGATTTGAGGGTTGAGCCAAACCCAAGTCAGTTCCCCAGTCCCCAGGAGAAATTCTATAATTCCTGGACAATTTGTATTAAGCAGAATTTAGCAGCAAAAGGTATTATTAATGGGAGTAGTGGGGATGAGATTCATCATCATCCGGCGCCCTGTAAAACAGAGCGGCGGGCAGATGAGGATTAAATTAAATCCTAATTCACTGAATCCAAACAAGGTTAAAAGAAGTGAATCTGTCAGGAGTGGGATTCCTGATCCTGTGTGTGAGCTGTACCTGGGGAATTCTACCAGTGAGACAGGAACGTCCGCACGGTAGCGGCTGCATGTGTCCACTTGGAAACCTGTCGGAAAGAACATAAAGTCTCACAAATCTCCTCTGAATACCCTGCGCATTCTGATTTACAGCCGTGCATTAGAGGCGCTCGCAGCTGCCGTGTCCGAGTGGTTCAGGCGTGAGATATAAAACCCAACGGGGTGTTCCGGTGAAAGTTCACGGCGCTATCGTTTAAAGTTTTGTTCAATGCTCAAATAAATATGAACTGGAGATAACGGGCCGCCTTTCCTTCCCTCAGAGAGATTCTCCACCGCGGCAGCGCCTTTTAATTGGGAGCCCAATGGTCTCTTGTAAAATGTCAAGATGCGTGACGGAAACGTCACAATATTCCACAATTAGGGTACGGAGAGACTGGAGAAGCTGGGGTTGTTCTCCTTACAGCAGAGAAGGTTGAGTGGAGATTTGATAGAAGTTTTCAAAATCATGACATGTTTAGATAAAGTAAATAAAGAGAAACTGTTCCGATTGGCGGAAGAGTCGAGAATCAGAGGACACAGATTTACGGTGGTTGACAAAAGAACCAAAGGCGATATGAGGAAAACGATTGTTACTTAGCGAGTAGTTATAATCTGGAATGCGCTTCCAGAAAGGGGGATGGAAGCAGATTCCATCGTGGCTTTCAAAAATATTTGAAGGGAAAATATTTGCGGGTCTGCGGGGAAAGAACGGGGGAATGGGACGAACTGGATTGTCCTTACAAAGAGATGGCACAGGCTCGATGGGCCAAATGGCCTCCTTCTGTGCTAAAACGATTCTATGATTTTATCTCTCCCAAGCTCCATCATAAATTCTGCTCACTTGATATTTAGGTTATTTTTTCTATACTTTTATCTCTATGTCTCTGTCTCTCTCTGTGTTTTCCCCTGATGGACTCCTCCGGCTTCCTTGAACGGCTCAGGCTGATCGAACCAGCGACAGCAGCAGAGAAGGGTAAAGATAGAAAGACTGAGACGGTAGGAAAAGTAAAGGACCAATCCAGAAGATGAATTCGTAACTAATGTCGACACATTCATGACTCTTCGTCCTCACAGTGAAAACATCAGTAATTTTATCCCAGTATAAGAAAGTCTTGAATTTATAAAGCGCTTTTCACGACCACAAGACGTCTGAAGTGTAGTCACTGTGATACTTGTGGTAGAGCGGATAATCTGCGGATGACGAGACAGACAACAATGTAGCTTTAGAGCAATTAATTCTGCAAAGTCTCACTTGATAATACAAGTCGCACGTAAATAAACGAATGTGGTAAAGAGAAGCTAATATTGTTGATATGAAATATTTAGAATAGAACTGGACATTCCTCTACATCGGAATAGAAAACGTGATTGGATGGACAGAATGATGGCCGATCGGCTGTGGGTGGCACCCCTTTATTATTAGTGGCTTGTTGATCTTGGGGTATGATTCTCGACTTGGGTATTTGCTGATTGACATGTGAGAGAACGCGAACGAGCCCTGCGGTGTTACCATTTTTAGTGTAAAATCACTAATTGGCTTCTCACGTCTTGTCAGCGGTGTAGTCGGCAGGATTGACTTAATCTCAGTGCATGGAGGACAGAATGCAGAGGTTCTGACCACAACACACATGGAGAAAGGAAAATGTCTCACGATGGTGTTCAGATTGAAGCTGAATGTAAATGTATCCCAATTCACGTGACCTCATGAATGGAGAATGAAAATGCTGCTCCATTGGGCGGTAAAGGAACGCGAACATCCCGCTTGGCCGGCGAGAATTTTACCCCAGAAACAGCAATGCCCGCACAGGTGTTGGCTGCATGAGTCCAGCTGGAAACCCGTCTGCAAGAACAGACAGTCTCATAGATCTCCTGTGATAACCTTCCGCATTCTGATTTGTCGTTTGCAGCTGCGATGACCCAATGATTAAGGCGTTGGACTCGCAAAGTGATTTTCCCACCCAGCCTCGACGCAACACATGTGGAGAAAGGAAAATATTTCAGAACGGTGAGCAGATTGAAGCTGAGTGCAAATAGATCCCAATTCACGCGATCTTATGAATGGAGAATGATAATAATCCTGAATTGAGCGGGAATCGAAGCCCGACCTCACCACGTTGCAGACGAGGATTCACTCACTGAAACAGCAATGCCCGCACGTTATCAAGCTCCAAGTGTCGAGTTGGAAACCTGTCGGAGAGAACATTGGATCACAGATCGCTTGTGATAAACCTACGCATTGTGATTTACAGCCGTGCAGCATAAATAACTGTAGCTGCGATGGCCGAGTGGTTAAGGCGTTGGACTTAAAATTCGAATGGGATTTTCCTGCATCGGTTCGAATCCTGCTGACAGCACTATTGCTAAAAGTTATGTTCACTGCTCAAATAAATGTGAACTGGAGTTGACGAACCGCATTCCCTCTCTCAGAGACTCTCCAGCGCGGCTCATGCTTTTAATTCGGAGCCCAATGGTCTCTTGCAAAATTGCGAGACACGTGAAGGAATCTCTCCCAAGCTCCATCTTAAATTCTGCCCGTTCGCAGAACTTGACATTGATCCTATTTCTTCCTATACTTTGATCCCACCTTGTCTCTGTCTCTGTCTCTCTGTGTTTTTCCCTCATGGACTTCTCAGGCTTCGTTGAACGGCCACGGATGATCGAACCTGGAACACCGGCAGTGAAGGGTAAAGATGGAAAGACTGAGACGGGGGGAGAAGCAAAGGTGCAACCCAGCTGATGAATTCGTAACTAATGTCCACACATTTATGTCTCTTCACCCTCACAGTGAAAAATCAGCAATTTGAGTCCAGTCCACTTATGGTAGAGTGGATAATATGCAGATGTTGAGACAGACACCAATCGAACCGTTGCCGTGGTGATGAAAGCTCCGAATCCTAAACACTAGACCACAAGGAAACGCTGAAAATTCTTTGCTGTGAACAAGCAGACCAACGCGGCCTTTCCCACTCGCCCCTTTGTAATTCAGGTCATTTTCGTGTCAGACAAGCTGCTCGCACAAAATGGCATTTTCTGTTCGAACTACTATCGGGACAGAAGGTGATGTTCAGGCAATGACAGCACCAAGTGCAAGTAGGCATGGACATGGAATGGAAAGTGAGGCAAAATACTCCCACAAGCTGCTGATGGACATGTTTCCATTTCCAAAATTCACACACCGAATCAATGCAGCTCCTGGGAAAACTCCAAGGCAACACAGGTCTATCGGGCATCGTTTGAAGCAACTGGCAGTTTAAAGTGTCATCTCCTGCTGCTCCTGTGGGGAGTGAGGGAGAGACACGGTCGGTATCTGCCGACAGTTTGATTTTGTACAAAACTGTACAGAGAAAGAGCAAATATACCAGGGCTGTGAGATATTCTATATTATTCATATTTGACCAGAGGAATATCCGCAGTCAGAAGCTGAAAAGAAGGGAGAGATAAGAGGCCTGAGAATAAACACAGAGCTGAATGAATCACGGAAGAGTGAAAGAAAAATAAATGTTATCAGTTCCACTTTATCTCGTGCTCAATCCTGGGAGCTCCCCGATGGACTGGTGGTTAAAATTCAGTGCTCCCATCACCGAGTGGTTCCATTCCCAGTCAGAGAATTAACTTTAACAAGAGTTATGAACTTAATAAATAATTACATGAAGCTAATTAAACCCTGTTCGTAGTTGAATGACTGTTTTGATCACCATTAATCAACCAATAACGTTCTGTTTCAGACTGAAGGAGATGCCGACATGGTTACCGTGAGACAGTCAAAACTTTAATAAGATTTTTGTGCTTTGCATGTGATGAAATTTCATCATTTTACAGACTGGATCTTAAGAGTGCGATTAAAAGCTCAGTGCAGCCGTTGTTAAATTTAACATTAACAGGCAATTGTCGCCGTTTATCACAGGAACGCCCGAACCGGTTCTCCGATGAAGATGAAAGTAACGCAACGAGGAACATCTGATACGACACGAAAGGCATCGGGCTATGACAAAAATCCCCACCGTTTTGCTTTTCCAAAATAAAGGGTGTGACATTTATTCTCTGAAAATAGAAACAGTCTGGTCTCACTCACTACAGTAATCTCTCTGTCACAGCGAACCAGCTCTCCTACTGCGAGTGTGACCTCCCTTCGGGCCTTTCGGGGGCTTGTCTCAAGATGAATTGTGATTTCCGTGAAGCCAATGTTCCATTCCTTTATATGATTCATGTGCCTGATTTCCGACTGGAGGGTAAATGGTGAAATATCAGCCCTGCTCAGCCGGCAATGATCACGGTACATTTTCTTGCAGACAAAACACACATTGAAACCCTGGAATTTTGATACGATGAATCCTGAGGAAAAATAAAATAAGGACTCGAATCATCAAACTTTTGCGCCAACCGATTGCGCCACCGAGTCAGGTGGAAAAATCATCCGCTAAATCAGTAATTCACTGAGCTAAACCTTGAGGCTGCAGTGACCAATATAACAGCTGTCGACTGTCAGTTTACTTTTACAAAATCAAGAGTTGAAACTTGCAGGAGTGAAAATCCAACAAGCCGGTCTTCACTCTTAAAGCAGCAACTGTGAAGTTAAGAGAAACGTGCCGGAGAAATACTCGATTTCAGCGCGGTGACACTGGGCCAGAGTAAAGCTCAGTTAATATGATCGCCGAGTGGCCAGAGGGTGGATTTGGAATTCCTGAGCGACCGCACTGTGAATTTTCCAGATCTGCTTGGAGCACCAATCCCTTCAATTCATCACTTACAGGGACAATTCGATTCTCGGTTTCTTTTCCCTGAGCTTGGCGAGATCTTAAAAATTGAAAGCGACCAATATCAGAGCGAACCTCGTCACCGACATGCTCACAGATACAGAGCGGCCACACTCTGCTTCAGTGAGATGAAAGCCCAGAGCGGTTTCAAGGTCGAATGCAATGAAAGTGCAGGTCATTGAGGTGCCTTTAAATTCCTGATTCTTTGAACTGAACTTCTTCCGAAAGTGCTTGAGATTCAGGTGGAGTGATTTGGGGATTTATTTTTCTCTTTGCAAAGTTTGAACCGCACGTCAAGATCAAAAGTCTAGGGTTAAATTAGGGATTCTCCAGGGTATGAACCTCGAATCGAGAATTATACCCCGAACTCAACGAGCCCAGAAACAAGAACGTGTTACGGACACATTCTATGAGAGGGCTGTCTGTATAATGAAAAGGCATTTTTGAAGAGACTTCCTGATCAGTTCCGTGTTGGCTCCTGCACAAAACACAAACACCATACTGTGCGTTTTTCCTTCCAAAATTCACTGAACACCATGAATTAAACAAAGGCACTGCTGGGAGTTGAACCCAGGATCTCTTGTTTCCTGGACAAGTGCTTTAACCAACTGAGCCACAGAGCCAAGTCATGGGAGCATTTCCCACCTCCTCTCATTAATATCTATCAGCTACACGTCACATTCTGTTGTGGGTTCAGACTGTTTGATCTTTGTCTGTTTCACTTGCCCGTTTCCCTGTGAATCCCGATACTGACTGCGTTTCAGGCTGTGTTTATCTTTCTGTGTCCATCAGTGCTTTGATACACGAATGAATATTTGTGCTGTGTTTGTTACTTTAAATAAATTCGGGATGGACAATTCTCGCTCTGACACTGAAGAACTAATTGAGCAAATTTCACAGTGAAGAGTTGTTTATTGTGGTGCTGAAACGAAAAAAAAATCGTAAAAGGTGCAAAGAGGGAAAACGAGGAAAAACTTGTCAGTGAAATTAAGGACAACTTTCAAGGTTTTTACACGTATATTAAGAGAAAGAAGGGTGACGAAGAGTAATGTGGGCCCTTAAAGATGGATAGGGGTGATATTGTAATTGAAATTCAAGAAATGGCAGACTTGCTAAATACTCACAGAAAATCATGAGGATAATGTACCAGAGGCACGAGGAAAACTGAAAATAAATCAAGGGGATTCAGTGTAAGTAAAATAATGGTATTGGAGAAAATAATTAGATTAAGATAGACAAATCTCCAGGGCCTGATGTTTACCATCCCAAGGGACTGAGGGGAATAGGTGAGGAAATTGTACATGCTTTCGTCATGATCGTTCAAAAGTCTCTTGATTCAGGAATTGTTCCATGGATTGAAAAAATTGCCAATGTCATTCCGTTTTATACGAAGGGTAGGAGAGATAAAGCAGGAAATTATAGACCTATTAGTCTGACGTCTGTTGTGGGGAAGTTACCAGTATTCATTATTAGGGAAAGAATGACTGAGCACTTGGATAAACCTGAATTGATCAGAGAGAGCCAGCATGGATTTGTAAAGTGTAAGTCAAGTCTAACAAAACTAGTTGACCTTTTTGAAGATGTAACTAATGTGGTAAATGATGGAGTGTCTATGGGGGTTATGTGTATATTGACTTCCAGAGGCATTCGATAAGGTTTAACATCAGAGACTGTTAACAGAAATGAGAACATGTGGAATTCAAAGCAACCGATTGACATGGGGAGGGAGTTGGTTTGGAGTTGGGGACAGAGAGTAGGGTTAATAGGTATGTACTCAAATTGACAGGATTTGATTAGTGGTGTCCCCCAGGGATCTGCATAAATGAGGCAGATAAAGGAACAGAGAGCGGTATATCCAGGTTTGTCGACGACACCAAGTTTGGCGCAGTGAGTAGTGTAGATGGGAGCATAAAGTTATAAAAGGAAATTGATAGATTCAGTGAGTTGGTAAAACTGTGTCAGATGGAGCTTACATAGAATTACATCGAATGTACATCACAGAAACAGGCAATTCGGCCCAACTGGACTATACCGGTGTTTATGCTGCAGACGAGCCTCCTCCAACCCCTCTTCATCTAACCCGATGAGCAAACCTGAATATTCCTTTCTCCTCCATGTGTTTATCCAGCTTCACCGTAAATGCATCCATGCGATTCGCCTTAACTGCTCCGTGTGGGAGCGAGCTGCACATTCTAACGACTCTCTGGATAAATATGTTTCTCTTGAATGCCAGATTGGATTTATTGATGACTATTATATTCATGGCCCGAAGTTTTGACGTCCCCACTCCCAAAAGTACAAACACCTTATCGACATCTGACCGATCAAACCCTTGCATAATCTTAAAGTCCTGTATCAGGTCACCCTCAGCCTTCTCTTTTCTCGACAAAAGAGCCCCAGAGTGTTCAAAGTTTCAATCTGGGGAAGTGTGAGGCCATCCACTTTGGCCCGAAGCAAGATAAATCAGAGTATTTTCAAAATGGTGAGAAGCCAGGAACTGTGGGTGAGCAGAGATACTTCGGGAAATCACGAAGAGTTGGCAGACAGGTGCAAAAAATAATTAAAATGGCTAATGGAATGTCGGCCTTTATCTCAAGGGAACTGGAATTCAAAAGGGTGGAATTTATGTTACAATTCTATAAACTCTGTTGAGGCCACATTTAGAGCACGGCATTCAGTCCTGGGCACCAGACCTCAGGAAGGATATATTGGCCGTGGAGGGGATGCAGCGCAGAAAGACCAGAATGATACCGGGGCTAAAATGTTTAAATTATGAGGACAGGTTGCATGGTCAAGGTTTGTATTTCCTCATGTATAGAGGATTAAGTGGTGATGTAATTCAGGTGTTGAAGGTGATTCAATGATCCAATGGTGGGTGTGTGAGTTGGTGCTGAATCGGTCCCCTTCAGTGAAGAGAGGGTCAGCGGGCGCCTGACAGACACGGCTCGGAACGGGACTCGCTTCTCTCCGGCGGCAGCGGCTGGTTTTCGAGATCTCTCTGTCTGCTGCTGTTACTCCGCCTCCCGCACTCTGGGAGAACCGCGGAGGTCGGTCCTCATTTTTCTCTTGTGGATCCGGCTCCATCCGTTTACTGTTGACGGGAGTGCGTCTGATACCAAGTCAGTCAGAAGCGGGTGCAAATCACAACATAGGCACAGGCCCAAGGACTGGGGACTGGTTTGATATTGGGTCCTTTTTAAGGGACCGGCTGTAGAATGTTTGTATAATAATAATGATCAGAATTAACTTTGATACAATGAAGTTTTTTGCAGTTATTTCCCATTTCCACCCTCACCAGTTTTATACAGTAACAGGTAACAACGTTTGAGGGATGTGATGTCCAGTGTTGGTGGAATCAGTGTAATTTAACTTGATACATTGAAGAATCTCTTGTCTATCCCAGGCTCTTACCTTAGGTTTAGACCCTCACCTAGTTTAAAATTGGTCACTCACTGATATAAATAAACCAGTAACAACCCCGAAACCTCAGCGGGGACATTTGTTCCGATACTTCGTGACGGTCCCAATTTCCACGGAAATTCTCAATCAGCAAATCCCAGAGGCTGTTTCGGGTTTGACAAACTGTGAGATTGTTTTAAAAGCCGGAAAGAGGGAAAAACTGGTGGTTGATATGAAGTGTTATACATTATCTCTTTCTGTTTCAGATTTACAATTTCTCTTTGTGTGTTACTGACAGGAGAGGCTATAACGGAGCCCAGTGACTGGGTAACGAGCTGCACTGAGTCATTGGCCTGTGTTACAGACCGGCTCGTTGGACCTGCTCATTTCGTGAACTCGCTGGTGTCTCAGCACGTGTGATGACTGAGTGAATCTCTTCCCACACACAGAGCAGGTGAAAAGTCTCTCCCCAGTGTGAGTGCGTCGATGTCTCAGCAGTTCGTTTCTGATTTTAAATCTCTTCCCACAGTCAGAACATTTTAAGGTCTCTCAGTGTGAACTTGCTGGTGTTTCAGCAGGGTGGATGACCAAGTGAATCCCTTCCCACACACTGAGCAGGTGAACGGCCCCTCTCCAGTGTGAGTGCGTTGGTGTGTCAGCAGATTAAATTTGCTTTTAAACCTCTTCTCACAGTCAGAACATTTAAAAGGCCTCTCCCCAGTGTGAACTCGCTGGTGTGTCAGAAGCTCAGATGACCGAGTGAATCCCTTCTCACACACAGAGAAGATGAACGGCCTCTCCCCAGTGTGACTGTGTCGATGAGTTTCCAGCTCTGAAGGGTAATTGAATCCCTTCCCACAGTCCCCACATTTCCACGGTTTCTCCATGGTCCGGGTGTCCTTGTGTCTCTCCAGGTTGGACGATCAGTTGAAACCTCGTCCACACACAGAACACGTGTACGGTTTCTCCCCGCTGTGAACGGTGCGATGTTTTTTCAGGCTGTGTAACTGGTTAAAGCTCTTTCCACAGTCAGTGCACTGGAACACTCTCACTCGGGTGTGTGTGTCTCGGTGCTTTTCCACTCACACTGATGTTTGAAATCTTCTCCCACGGATAGAACAGACAAACATTTCTCCTTCAACATTCAAAGGCCGATGATATTCAGGTCCTGATGAATCGAGTGACTCTGTCAGATCTTGACGTGATCTTTGGTTTGAGTTTCCCTCTGCAAATCCTCCCCTGTTAAAGGAGTTTATAAAAGTTATCACTGTAATTACAGGATAGAAATTCAGATCAGATAGCTCTACTTTCTATGGAACATTATTTCCTCTCTCATTCCTCAAAGCTGTAAATCCCCGTCCCACACACTCTCCCTCCTCCCTGTGCTGAAATCCAAACCCATCGCATCATCTTTCAGTGGCCCGAAACCATGAGTGAAAGGGTGAGAGAGTGAGTGAGTGTGAGAGCAGCAGTGGGCTCGGTGTGGAGAATGAAGTGGGGCAGGTGGAGCATGTTTCAGTGGGGCAGCAGTGATCATAATCTCATTAGGTTTAGAACAGTTATGGAAAAGGAGAGGGGACAGTCAAATGTGAAAATTCTTAACTGGAGGAGGGCTAATTCCAGTGAGTTAAAAAGGGATCTTGTCCAGGTGGATTGGAATCAAAAATTGAACAGTGGGAGGCCTTCAAGGAGGAGTGGGTTTGGGTACAGAGTGGACAGATTCCCACGAGGAGGAAACGAACAGCATCCAAAGCTCGAGCTCCCTGGATGACTGAAGATATCGAGATCACCATTTCTCCTTCATTGACAGACGCTCCCTGACCGATTCCCATTTCTCCTTCATTGACAGACGCTCCCTGACCGATCAACATTTCTCCTTCATTTACAGACGCTCCCCGACCGATCACAATTTCTCCTTCATTTACAGACGCTCCCTGACCAATCACAATTTCTCCTTCATTTACAGACACTCCCTGACCGATCCCCATTTCTCCTTCATTTACAGACGCTCCCTGACCGATCACCATTTCTACTTCATTTACAGACGCTCCCTGACCGATCCCCATTTCCCCTTCATTTCCCGGCGGGTAGTGAGGGGGGGATAATGTTCACTGTTTTATATTCGGGTCTGGGGCCGCACTCGGGGTTTGTAAAGCCTGAGCCTGGGCCTGAGCCCGGACCCGGGCCCCGGGGTTTATTGAGCCTCTTGCTCCGATCCTCTGACCTGCACCGAACGCGCTCCTCCCGCAGCCTCGACTGGCCGCGCATGCTCAGGACACACTGACCGATAATGAGTCACTCCTGCGCCTGCGCGCTGGGCTCCACAGATTCAGATAGGGCACAATCTGAACCGCGCTGCATGCTGGGTGATACAGCCGCCATTGATGCTCTTAATATCAGGCCGAAAAACAAAAACATTGGAAGCAGATAATTCAAGTGTTTAATTTATTTTCTAAATAATTCAATCGTTCAATTCATTTCATAAATAATTGAATAGTTCAATTCATTAAATAATCAATTGTTTAATTTATTACATAAACAATTAGTGTTTCATTTATCATAGAAATAATTCAATGAATTATTTATAATAAATGAAACACTTGATTATTTATATAATAAATGAAACACTTGATTATTTATATAATAAATGAAACACTTGATTATTTATATAAATGAAACACTTGATTATTCATATAAATGAAACACTTGATTATTTATATAATAAATGAAACACTTGATTATTTATATAATAAATGAAACACTTGATTATTTATATAATAAATGAAACACTTGATTATTTATATAATAAATGAAACACTTGATTATTTATATAATAAATGAAACACTTGATTATTTATATAATAAATGAAACACTTGATTATTTATATAATAAATGAAACACTTGATTATTTATATAATAAATAACGTTTTGAAATTCTTCATTCAATAAATTAAATAATGGAATATTAATATGATTAAATAAACACTTGAATCTTTGTATGATAAGTTAAACCTGTGAATTAATTATATAATTTAAACACGACCTCTTTATATAATAATTTTAACACTTGGATTATTTATATAATAAATTAAACAATTGATTTTTTATATAATAAATTAGACATGCATTATTATATAATAAATTAAACTATTGAATTATTTGGATACTTAATTTATGAAAATAATTCAATAGTTTAATTTAACAACTGACGTAGTTATGTAAGAAATTAAACAATTGATTATTTATATAATGAATTAAACTATGAATTATTTATATAATAAATGAAACAGTTGAATTATTTAGATAATAAATGAAACAGTTGAATTATTTAAATAATAAATTAAACAAATGAAGTATTTACGTAATAAATTATACACTTGAATGCTTCATATAATAAATTAAACACTTGTTTATTTGTATAATAAATTCACAAATTGAATTATTTATACAATAAATTAAACAACGGAGACTATTTATTTCGTAAATTATACACTTCAATTATTATATAATTAAACTACTGAATTATTTATCAAATATATCAATTTAATTATTCATATAATAAATTAAACAATTCAATAATTTACATAAAAATTAAACACTTGAATTATTTATAAAATATTAAACAATTGAACTATTTACATAATAAATTTAGCTATTGAATTTTTTATACAATAAATTAAACTCTTGGTTATTTACAGAATAAATTAATCAATCAAATAATTTAAACTATTGAATTCTCTTTATAATAAATGAAACATTTGAAGTATTCATATAATAAATTAAACACTTGAGAACAATTTAATTATTGATATAATAAAATAAGCAATTCATTATTTATTTAATGAATTAAACTATTGAGTTATTTATATTACATTTTAAACTTTTCAATTATTTATATAATAAATGAAGCCAGCTTGGACAAAATGGAGGCAAGCGCAGAGTCCGTCTTGGACAAAATGGCGGCAGGCGCGGCCACTATCTTGGAAAAAATGGCAGCAAGCACGGCCGCCATCTTGGAAAACATGGCGGCAGGCGCAGCCGCCATCTTGGATAATATGGCGGCAAGCACGGCCACCATCTGGGGAAAAATGGCCGCCGCCGCCATCTTATCAGATGGCGGCAAGCGGCCGACAGAGTGTCCCCAGTGATCCCGCAGTGACCCCAGAATGTCCCAGTGACCCCAGAATGTGCCAGGGATCCCAGCGTGCACCCAGTCAGCCCAGAGTGAGGCCAGGGTGCAGCCGGGGATCCCAGAGCGGCGGCCTTTGCGTTTGGGCCACCACAACAACCACCACCACAACTGTACTGTACGTGTACAGCACAGAGTGGGTAAAAGGGAACGATTCACTCCTGTCTGGTACTGTACGGCCCGTGTGTGTCTCAGTATCAGCTCCTGTACGTGTACAGTACACAGTGGGTAAAAGGGAACAATTCACTCCTGTCTGGTACTGTACGGCCCGTGTGTGACTCAGTGTGAGCTCCTGTACATGTGCAGCACACAGTGGGTAAAAGGGAAGGATTCACTCCTGTCTGGTACTGTACGGCCCGTGTGTGCCTCAGTGTGAGGTCCTGTACATGTACAGCACACGGTGGGTAAAAGGGAACGATTCATTGAGAGATTGCAATGTTGAGTGCAACGGTTATTTGAGGGGTTCAGTCCCTAAACGGGCTGTGTTTTGACAGACACTTTTTCCAGTAAGGAGTTGAGTTTAGTTTAGGGAGGTGGGTACAATCCGTGTCTGGGACTCACTGGCCCTGTGAAATATTGAATTTTGCTCACAATATGGTGTGTTTGGATTAATAGGGGACAAGGTTCAACTGCACTGGGCTGGATTGTTTTTATAAATCTCTCATTGACTGGGTCTTTCAGACCAGGATGGGAGCTGCTTCTCTCTCTCTCTCTCTGTAAACACCATGAGGCAGTGAAACACTCTCTGACAAACTGTTCACAGGAACCAACCCATCAGACATGGGGAATAGACAAATACCTGGGACTGGAAATGAGCCTCCCACCAACAGAGCAGAGAGAAGGAGGAAATCATCACACCTTCAAGATCTGGATCGGTTTTGTCATTGGAGCAGGTTCTGGTTAATTTTACTGCTTCAAAGTTATGTTATGGGACCAGTGAGACTGAGAGATACACACACACACACACACACACAGACTGTACAGTCAGGAGACACGTGTCCCTTGCACAGACATTGGGTTTGAATTGAGCTGAGCTGTGCCACAAATGAATATGGGATTAAAATCTCAAATTCCAATCAGTTTGCTCCCGAGCTTCCCCATGTGTCTGTGTGGTTCCATTACAATACAATTTCACATGGGGGCCCAAAATGGCTTCGGAATTAACACGATTTCTTTCTGAGTTGTCAGTGACCTTTTCAAAAATTAAACTTCAAACTAAGAAAACATTTGGAGGCAGTTTTCACATTTCGGCTCTCTGCGTGCTGCAGGACGCTCCCTGAAAGAGCTTTTAATTTCAATTAAGACCCCAGATATGTCACATTGTCAGCCTCTGAAGAATAGTTTGATCCACTTTGTGTTATTTCTGAAAAGTTGCACTTGTAATGAACGAAGGGAGGAATTTGGGCTCGAACAGATGGTGATATTCTGGCATGACGGAGCTGGGCAGAGATGAGCGATTTGGTCCACAGCATTCCTGCCCTCCCCACCATCTAATTTAACTTATATTTTTGTATTGCTAGAAACAGCATGTAAGGGGTTAACTCCTGATACCATATAAAGTTTGTTACTGTGTGTCTCAGTGTCAGCTCCTGTACATGTACAGCACATGGTGGGTTAAAGGGAACGATTCACTCCTGTCTGGTACTGTACGGCCCGTGTGTGTCTCAGTGTCAAAGGTGTGAGAGGCCGAGACAGAGAGAGGGTGACAGAGAGAGAGAGAGAGAGAGAGACAGAGATTGCGAAAAACACAGCGGGAGAGTGGGAGATAGGCAGAGAGACAGCGAGGTGGACAGATAGGTCGTGAGAAAAACAGAGAGAGAGAGAGAAAGAGAGCGAGGGGAAGAGAGAGAGAGAGAAAAAAAGTCAGAGAGAGAGGGGAAGAGAGGCCGAGAGAGAGAAAGGGGGATAGAGAGAGAGAGAGGGGGATAGAGAGAGAGTGGAGGAGAGAGAGAGAGAGAGAATGATGGAGAGAGAGATAGAAAGAGAGCGAGAGAGAGACAGAGAAAAAGGCAAAGACAGGGCGAGAGAGGCAGAGAGAGAGAGACAGAGAGAGGGGTAAAGAGGCAGAGGGAGAGAGAGGGACAGAGAGAGAAGGGGAGAGAGGCAGAGAGAGAGAGAGAGGCAGAGACAGAAAAAGACAGAGAGTGGGGGGAGAGAGAGAGAATAACAGAGGGAGGCAGAGAGATAGAGAGAGAGAAAGAGAGAGAGAGAAAATGACAGAGAGGGGAGAGAGGCAGAGAAAGACAGAGGAACAGAGAGCGAGAGAAAAAGACAGAGAGGGGGAGAGAGTGTTAGGGGGGTCTCCTGCCAGAAAGTGGGACGTGAGTCAGTGAGGGTCCTGCAGGGTGTTTGGGTGATGTGCCTGTCATGGTTGAATAGCTGCCAGTGTGTGTGACCTATGAGTTGTGGGTGTGCGGCTTGCAACAGTGGTAATGTGTGAGGGTGAGAGGAAGCATCTGATTGAAAGAGTTTATTGGTGGGTGGGAGATGGGGGGCCCCCCCTTGCTGGTGAGAAGCCATTAAACAGCCCAGAGAGGCCTGGCTGCTCGCAGGAATCGGGTAAATCACCAGGCAGGACCAATCCACTCTCTGCCTCTCTCTCGCCCTGTCTCCATCTTTTTTTCTCTCTCTCTCTGCCTCTCACCCCCTCTCTCTCTGTCCCTCTCTTTCTGTTGTCTTTCCGAATTTCTCTTGTTAGGAAAGTACTCAGGTACGGTACGGCCCGTGTGTGTCTCAGTGTCAGCTCCTGCACATGTACAGTACACAGTGGGTAAAAGGGAACGATTCACTCCTGTCTGGTATTGTACGGCCCGTGTGTGTCTCAGTGCCAGAGGGTGTGAGAGGCCGAGAGAGAGGGGGAGAGAGAGAGAAATGGACAGAGAGAGAGAGGGGGAGAGAGAGAGAGAGAGAGAGAGAGAAGGACAGAGAGAGAGAAAAAGACAGAGGGAGAGGGGGAGATAGGCAGCGAGAAAGCGAGGGGGACAGATAGATAGAGAGTAAAACAGAGAGAGAGAGGGGGAAGAGAGAGAGAGAGAGAAAAGGTCAGAGAGAGGAGGAGAGGCTGAGAGAGGGAGGGACAGAGAGAGTGGAGGAGAGAGGCAGAGAGAGAGAGAGAATGATGGAGAGAGGGATATAGAGAGAAAAAGACAGAGAGAGAGGGATAGAGAGAGAGAAAAGGACGGAGAGACGGGGAGAGAGGCAGAGAGAGAGAGACACACAGAGTAAGAGAGAAACAGAGAGAGAGGGGGAAAGAGGCAGAGGGAGAGAGAGGGACAGAGAGACAGAGAAAAAGAGAGAGAGAGAGAGAGACACAGAGGAAGAGGGGGAAAGAGGCAGAGAGAGAGAGAGCGAAAACGACAGAGGATGGGGGAGAGACAGAGAATAAGACAGAGAGAGAGGCAGAGAGAGATAGAGAGAGAGAGAAAAAGGCAGAGAGAGGAAGAGAGGCAGCGAAAGAGAGGGGAAGAGAGAGAGACAGAGTGAGAGCGGGAGCGAGGCAGAGAGAGGGGGGGTGAGAGAGAGGGGGGGAGAGACACAGAGAGAGAGAAAAAGACAGAGTGGGAGGGGTGAGAGAGAAAGAGAGAGGGGTGAGAGGGACAGAGAGAGAGAAAAAGACAGAGAGAGAGACAGAGAGAGAGGGGCAAAGAGGCAGAGGGAGAGAGAGGGACAGAGAGACAGAGAAAAAGATAGAGAGAGAGAGAGAGAGAGAGAGAGAGAAAAAGACAGAGAGGGGAGAGAGGCAGCGAAAGAGAGAGAGAGAGAGACAGGGGGAGAGAGATAGGGACAGAGAGAGGAAGAGCGGCAGAGAGAGGGGGGGGAGAGAGAGAGGGGGACAGGTGGAGAGAAAAAGAAAGAGAGAGATGGGGACAGAGAGAGAGGGATGGATAGAGGGGGGAACAGAGAGAGAGAGAGGGACTCCCTGCAAGAAAACGGGACGTGTGTCGGTGAGGGACCTGGTGGTTGTTTGGGTGATGTGCCTGTCATGGTTGAATAGCTGCCAGTGTGTGTGACCTGTGGGTTGTGGGTGTGCAGCTTGCAACATTGGTAATGTGTGAGGGTGAGAGGAAGCATCTGATTGAAAGAGTTTATTGGTGGGTGGGAGATGGGGGCCCCCTTTGCTGGTGAGAAGCCATTAAACAGCCCAGAGAGGCCTGGCTGCTCGCGGGAATCGGGTAAATCACCAGGCAGGACCAATCCACTCTCTGCCTCTCTACCACACTCTCTGCCCCTCTCTCTCTTCTTCTTTCTCTCTGTCCCCCTCTCTCCTTCTGCCTCTCGCCTCCTCTCTCTCTCACCCTCTCTGTCTTTCTCTCTCTGACTCTCTCCCCGCTCTGCCTTTTTCTCTCTCTCTCTCTGCCTCTCGCCCCCTCTCTCTCTTGTCTTTCTGAATTTCTCTTGATTGAAAAGTACTCAGGTACGGTACGGCCCGTGTGTGTCTCAGTGTTAGCTCCTGTACATGTACAGCACACAGTGGGTAAAAGGGAACGATTCACCGAGAGATTGCAATGTTGACTGTAACGGTTATTTGAGGGGTTCAGTTCCTAAACGGGCTGTGTTTTGACAGACACTTTTTACAGTAAGGAGTTGAGTTTAGGGAGGTGGGTACAATCCGTGTCTGGGACTCACTGGCCCTGTGAAATATTGAATTTTGCTCACAATATGGTGTGTTTGGATTAATGGGGGACAAGGTTTAACTGCACTGGGCTGGATTGTTTATAAATCTCTCATTGACTGGGTCTTTCAGACCAGGATGGGAGCTGCTTATCTCTCTCTCTGTAAATTCTAAACAATTTTACAACACCAAGTTATAGTCCAACAAATTTATTTTAAATTCCACAAGCTTTCGGAGGCTTCCTCCTTCCTCAGGTGAACGGTGTGGAAAAAAACTGTAAACACCCTGAGGCACTCTCTGTAAACACCCTGAGGCAGTGAAACACTCTCTGACAAACTGTTCACAGGAACCAACCCATCAGACATGGGGAATATACAAATACCTGGGACTGGAAATGAGCCTCCCACCAACAGAGCAGAGAGAAGGAGGAAATCATCACACCTTCAAGATCTGGATCGGTTTTAGCCATGATGTGGAGATGCCGGTGATGGACTGGGGTTGACAATTGTAAACAATTTTACAACACCAAGTTATAGTCCAACGATTTTATTTGAAATTTACAAGCTTTCGGAGGCTTCCTCCTTCCTCAGGTAAATGTCAGGAACTCCTCGAAGCCTACGCATTTATAAATCACAGAACAATACATGGTGATTACAGGTAGTCTTTGCAACTGCCCGTTGCCAAGGCAATCACAGTGTTCAGACAGAGAGGTGTTACCTACAGAGCCCCCGAATATACAGTCAACACAAAAAAAACAGAAAAAAAAAAGAGAGGCAGAAACATCCGGAAGGCAGAGAAAGCCAGCATATGACCCGTTATATTAAAAACAGATAGCTTTTGTTCGCTGGTGGGGTGACGTGTCGCGTGACATGAACCCAAGATCCCGGTTGAGGCCGTCCTCATGGGTGCGGATCGGTTTTGTCTTTGGAGCAAGTTCTGGTTAATTTTACTGCTTTAAAGTTATATTATGGGACCAGTGAGACTGAGACACAAACACACACACACACACAGACTGTACATGGTCCTTGTACAGACATTGGGTTTGAATTGAGCTGAGCTGTGCCACAAATGAATATGGGATTAAAATCTCAAATTCCAATCAGTTTGCTCCCGAGCTTCCCCATGTGTCTGTGTGGTTCCATTACAATACAATTTCACATGGGGGCCCAAAATGGCTTCAGAATTAACACTATTTCTTTCTGAGTTGTCGGTGACCTTTTCAAAAATTAAACTTCAAACTAAGAAAACATTTGGAGGCTGTTTTCACATTTGGGCTCTCTGCGTGCTGCAGAACGCTCCCTGAAAGAGCTTTTAATTTCAATTAAGACCCGAGATATGTCACATTGTCAGCCTCTGAATAATAGTTTGATCCACTTTGTGTTATTTCTGAAAAGTTGCACTTGCAATGAATGAAGGGAGGAATTTGGACTCGAACAGATGGTGATATTCAGTTGGACGGTCGGTCCTGAGGGAGCGCTGCACTGTCAGACGGTCAGTGTGTGTCTCAGTGTCAGCTCCTGTACAATGTAAACAATTTTACAACACCAAGTTATAGTCCAGCAATTTTATTTTAAATTCACAAGCTTTCGGAGGCTACCTCCTTCCTCAGGTGAACGATGCGGAAATCACCTGAGGAAGGAGGTAGCCTCCGAAAGCTTGTGAATTTAAAATAAAATTGCTGGACTATAACTTGGTGTTGTAAAATTGTTTACAATTGTCAACCCCAGTCCATCACCGGCATCTCCACATCATGACCTGTACAATGTCCCAGTGATCCTCCAGTGTCCCCAGAATGTCCCAGTGATCCCCCCAGTGTCCCCAGAATGTCCCAGTGATCCTCCAGTGTCCCTAGAATGTCCCAGTGATCCCCCAGTGTCCCCAGAATGTCCCAGTGTCCCCCAGAGTAACCCAGACATTACTCACGTGGCCCCCATCGGGTCCAGGCTGCGGTGAAGGTCTCAGTCAGTCAGTCCCCAGCGGTGAGAACGATTCTTGGCCCAGGATTCCTCCTCCTCCTTCTCACAAAATGTCTCTTTCTGGATCATCTCCTTGCAGCATTTCATCGAAAAGATTCCTGAGGAGGGAGAGAGAGAGAGAGAGGCAATTGATTAAAATACAAAAGCAAGGGATTAAAAAGACACAGCAAGAGCCCAGAACTCCCCCACACCCATTCCCACTCCCAGTTACACCGACAATCCCTCAGCACCAACACTGAGACACAAATCCCGATTACAAACCAGAGAATCTAAAAAGAGAGAAAAGTTGGGAGAGAGACAGAGGGAGAAATACACTCAGGACAGGCTGGAGGACCCCGGCAGACTGAGAGATTGTCCCCGCCCCTGGGGAGGGTTTGGGACGAGACACACGGCCATCCCCTACCCCCGGGGAGCTCCCTGCTTCAGCCTTTGAGATATTGGACTGAATCTCAATGTGTCTCCCTCAGGGACCTGTCCATTCTCATGTTAATCCAGGGACAGCCCAGGACAGGACTGGTTTGACCAGGAGACCTGTCTGCTGGAATGAGCCACATTTCAAGGACCTATTTTACTGATTTGAAACCCTCACAGCCTGTCTCCCCCTCTTCCCTCACCCCAAACCGAGTCCCCCCCACCCTCAGCCTGTCTCCCCCTCTTCCCTCACCCCAAACCGAGTCCCCCCCACCCTCAGCCTGTCTCCCCCTCTTCCCTCACCCCAAACCGAGTCCCCCCCACCCTCAGCCTGTCTCCCCCTCTTCCCTCACCCCAAACCGAGTCCCCCCACCCTCAGCCTGTCTCCCCCTCTTCCCTCACCCCAAACCGAGTCCCCCCCACCCTCAGCCTGTCTCCCCCTCTTCCCTCACCCCAAACCGAGTCCCCCCCACCCTCAGCCTGTCTCCCCCTCTTCCCTCACCCCAAACCGAGTCCCCCCACCCTCAGCCTGTCTCCCCCTCTTCCCTCACCCCAAACCGAGTCCCCCCACCCTCAGCCTGTCTCCCCCTCTTCCCTCACCCCAAACCGAGTCCCCCCCACCCTCAGCCTGTCTCCCCCTCTTCCCTCACCCCAAACCGAGTCCCCCCCACCCTCAGCCTGTCTCCCCCTCTTCCCTCACCCCAAACCGAGTCCCCCCACCCTCAGCCTGTCTCCCCCTCTTCCCTCACCCCAAACCGAGTCCCCCCCCACCCTCAGCCTGTCTCCCCCCTCCCCTCGTGACCCAAACACCCCGGGGACCTCCGTCACATCCCACCCTGCCCGGCGTCCACATTTAAAGAACTAAAGTTGGGCGGAATCTGCTCCGAATACACAAGGGCTGCAGAGCTGGAATGGCTGCTGTTTCTCAGACAGTGTTTGACCATTTCATTCTCTCTGTGTGTTTACTGTAAAGAGCTGTGGAGGGAGCAGGGACTCCATCTCATTCTCACCTCCCCGGGTCTGGATGGCAAACAGGTTCCGAGCTCAGGGCACAGCACCATTTCAAACACTCAAATCATCCAAAGGTTGAGAAACGAGATTTAACTGACAGGTTTCCAGCCTCTAATTGAAGTTTTAATATCGAAAACATTTTAATAAATAAAAATGCTGCAGAAAGGTGAATAGAGTGAGGGACAGAGAGAGAGAGAAAATGATCGGTTCGGTCAGACTCTCTCTGTTTAAATGAGATAGAAAAACAGAGAGAGAGGGGGAGAGAGAGAGGGACAGAGAGAGAGAGGGATGGAGAGAGGCCTCTCTGGGCTGTTTAATTGTTGTTACTTTAAACAGTGAGACTGAAATATTTCAGAGTACTTTTCAATCAAGAAAAATTCAGAGACAACAGAGAGAGAGAAAAGGACATAGAGAGAGGGGGAGAGGCAGAGAGAGAGAGAGAATGATGGAGAGAGAGATAGAGAGAGAAAAAGACAGAGAGAGCGGGAGAGAGCCAGAGGGAGAGAGAGAGGGATAGAGAGAGAGAAAAGGATAGAGAGACGGGGGAGAGAGGCAGAGAGAGAGAGAGAGAGACACACACACAGAAAGAGAGAAACAGAGAGAGAGGGGGAAAGAGGCAGAGACAGAGAGAGAGAGAGAGAGAGAGAAAGAAAATGACAGAGGGTGGGGTAGAGAGAGGGACAGGTGGAGAGAGAGAGAGAGAGACAGGTGGAGAGAGAGACAGGGACAGGTGGAGAGAGAGAGACAGGTGGAGAGAGAGAGACAGGTGGAGAGAGAGAGACAGGTGGAGAGAGAGGGACAGGTGGAGAGAGAGGGACAGGTAGAGAGAGAGGGACAGGTAGAGAGAGAGGGACAGGTAGAGAGAGAGGGACAGGTAGAGAGAGAGGGACAGGTAGAGAGAGAGAGAGAGACAGGTGGAGAGAGAGAGACAGGTGGAGAGAGAGAGAGACAGGTGTGGAGAGAGAGAGACAGGTGTGGAGAGAGAGGGACAGGTGTGGAGAGAGAGGGACAGGTGTGGAGAGAGAGGGAGAGAGAGACACAGGTGGAGAGAGAGAGAGAGAGAGAGAGACACAGGTGGAGAGAGAGAGAGAGAGAGAGAGACACAGGTGGAGAGAGAGAGAGAGAGAGAGAGAGACACAGGTGGAGAGAGAGAGAGGGAGAGAGACACAGGTGGAGAGAGAGAGAGACACAGGTGGAGAGAGAGAGAGGGACAGGTGGAGAGAGAGAGAGGGACAGGTGGAGAGAGAGAGAGGGACAGGTGGAGAGAGAGAGAGGGACAGGTGGAGAGAGAGAGAGAGGGACAGGTGGAGAGAGAGAGAGGGACAGGTGGAGAGAGAGAGAGGGACAGGTGGAGAGAGAGAGAGGGACAGGTGGAGAGAGAGAGAGGGACAGGTGGAGAGAGAGAGAGGGACAGGTGGAGAGAGAGAGAGGGACAGGTGGAGAGAGAGAGAGGGACAGGTGGAGAGAGAGAGAGGGACAGGTGGAGAGAGAGAGAGGGACAGGTAGAGAGAGAGGGACAGGTAGAGAGAGAGGGACAGGTGTGGAGAGAGAGGGACAGGTGTGGAGAGAGAGGGAGAGAGAGACACAGGTGGAGAGAGAGAGAGAGAGAGAGAGACACAGGTGGAGAGAGAGAGAGAGAGAGACACAGGTGGAGAGAGAGAGAGAGAGAGAGACACAGGTGGAGAGAGAGAGAGGGAGAGAGACACAGGTGGAGAGGGAGAGAGACACAGGTGGAGAGAGAGAGAGACACAGGTGGAGAGAGAGAGAGAGAGGGACAGGTGGAGAGAGAGAGAGGGACAGGTGGAGAGAGAGAGAGGGACAGGTGGAGAGAGAGAGAGGGACAGGTGGAGAGAGAGAGAGGGACAGGTGGAGAGAGAGAGAGGGACAGGTGTGGAGAGAGAGGGACAGGTGTGGAGAGAGAGGGACAGGTGTGGAGAGAGAGGGAGAGAGAGACACAGGTGGAGAGAGAGAGAGAGAGAGACACAGGTGGAGAGAGAGAGAGAGAGAGAGACACAGGTGGAGAGAGAGAGAGGGACAGGTGGAGAGAGAGAGAGGGACAGGTGGAGAGAGAGAGAGGGACAGGTGGAGAGAGAGAGAGGGACAGGTGGAGAGAGAGAGAGGGACAGGTGGAGAGAGAGAGAGGGACAGGTGGAGAGAGAGAGAGGGACAGGTGGAGAGAGAGAGAGGGACAGGTGGAGAGAGAGAGAGGGACAGGTGGAGAGAGAGAGAGGGACAGGTGGAGAGAGAGAGAGGGACAGGTGGAGAGAGAGAGAGGGACAGGTGGAGAGAGAGAGAGGGACAGGTGGAGAGAGAGAGAGGGACAGGTGGAGAGAGAGAGAGGGACAGGTGGAGAGAGAGAGAGGGACAGGTGGAGAGAGGGAGAGGGACAGGTGGAGAGAGGGAGAGGGACAGGTGGAGAGAGGGAGAGGGACAGGTGGAGAGATGGGGACAGAGAGAGATGGGGACAGAGAGAGAGAGGCAGAGAGAGAAAAAGACAGTGAGAGAGTTAAGGGAGAGAGGGAGAGACAGAGAGTGACAGAGAGAGGGGAGAGAGAGAGAGAGAGAGAGAGAGAGGGACTCCCTGCAAGAAAACGGGACGTGTGTCGGTGAGGGACCTGGTGGTTGTTTGGGTGATGTGCCTGTCATGGTTGAATAGGTGCCAGTGTGTGTGACCTGTGGGTTGTGGGTGTGCGGCTTGCAACAGTGGTAATGTGTGAGGGTGAGAGGAAGCATCTGATTGAAAGAGTTTATTGCGAGGTGGGAGTTGGGGGCCCCCCCCTTGCTGGTGAGAAGCCATTAAACAGCCCAGAGAGGCCTGGCAGCTCGCAGGAATCGGGTAAATCACCAGGCAGTACCAATCCACTCTCTGCCTCTCTCCCCATCTCTCTCTGTCCCCTTCTCTCCCTCTGCCTCTCACCTCCTCTCTCTCTCTCTCTCTCCCTCGCTCTCTCTGTCTTTTTCTCTCTCTCTCTCTCTCCTTCTCTCTCTCTGCCTCTCACCTCCTCTCTCTCTCTCTCTCTCCTTCTCTCTCTCTGCCTCTCACCTCCTCTCTCTCTCTCTCTCTCCCCGTCGCTCTCTCTGTCTTTTTCTTTTTCTCTCTCTCTCTCTCTGCCTCTCGCCCTCTCTCTCTGTCCTTTTCTCTCTCTCTGCCCCTCTCTCTCTGTTGTCTCTCTGAATTTCTCTTGATTGAAAAGTACTCAGGTACGGTACGGCCCGTGTGTGTCTCAGTGTCAGCTCCTGCACATGTACAGCACACAGTGGGTAAAAGGGAACGATTCACTCCTGTCTGGTACTGTACGGCCCGTGTGTGTCTCAGTGTCAGCTCCTGTACATGTACAGTACACAGTGGGTAAAAGGGAACGATTCACTGAGAGATTGCAATGTTGAGTGTAACGGTTATTTGAGGGGTCCAGTCCCAAAACGGGCTGTATTTTGACAGACACTTTTTACAGTAAGGAGTTGAGTTTAGTTTAGGGAGGTGGGTACAATCCGTGTCTGGGACTCACTGGCCCTGTGAAATATTGAATTTTGCTCACAATATGGTGTGTTTGGATTAATAGGGGACCAGGTTTAACTGCACTGGGCTGGATTGTTTTATTAATCTCTCATTGACTGGGTCCTTCAGACCAGGATGGGAGCTGCTTCTCTCTCTCTCTCTCTCTCTGTAAACACCCTGAGGCAGTGAAACACTCTCTGACAAACTGTTCACAGGAACCAACCCATCAGACATGGGGAATAGACAAATACCTGGGACTGGAAATGAGCCTCCCACCAACAGAGCAGAGAGAAGGAGGAAATCATCACACCTTCAAGATCTGGATCGGTTTTGTCTTTGGAGCAGGTTTTGGTTAATTTTACTGCTTTAAAGTTATGTTATGGGACCAGTGAGACTAAGACACACACACACACACACACACACACACACAGACTGTACAGTCAGGAGACACGTGTCCCTTGCACAGACATTGGGTTTGAATTGAGCTGAGCTGTGCCACAAATGAATATGGGATTAAAATCTCAAATTCCAATCAGTTTGCTCCCGAGCTTCCCCATGTGTCTGTGTGGTTCCATTACAATACAATTTCACATGGGGGCCCAAAATGGCTTCGGAATTAACACGATTTCTTTCTGAGTTGTCAGTGACCTTTTCAAAAATTAAACTTCAAACTATCAAAAATTAAACTTCAAACTAAGAAAACATTTGGAGGCTGTTTTCACATTTCGGCCCTCTGGGTGCTGCAGGACGCTCCCTGAAAGAGCTTTTAATTTCAATTAAGACCCGAGATATGTCACATTGTCAGCCTCTGAATAATAGTTTGATCCACTTTGTGTTATTTCTGAAAAGTTGCACTTGCAATGAACGAAGGGAGGAATTTGGGCTCGAGCAGATGGTGATATTCAGTTGGACGGTCGGTACTGAGAGAGCGCTGCACTGTCAGACGGTCAGTGTGTGTCTCAGAGTCAGCTCCTGTACAATGTCCCAGTGATCCTCCAGTGTCCCCAGAATGTCCCAGTGACCCCCCAGTGTCTCCAGAATGTCCCAGTGATCCCCCAGTGTCCCCAGAATGTCCCAGTGACCCCCCCAGTGTCCCCAGAATATCACAGTGATCCCCCAGTGTCATCCCAGTGTCCCCAGAATGTCCCAGTGATCCCCAGTATCCCCAGAATGTCCCAGTGATCCCCCAATGTCCCCTGAATATCCCAGTGATCCCAGAGTAACCCAGACATTACTCACGTGACCGCCATCGGGTCCAGGCTGCGGTGAAGGTCTCAGTCAGTCAGTCCCCAGCGGAGAGAACGATTCTTGGCCCAGGATTCCCCCTCATCCTCCTCCTTCTCACAAAATGTCTCTTTCTGGATCATCTCCTTGCAGCATTTCATTGAAAAGTTTCCTGAGGGGAGAGAGAGAGAGAGAGAGAGGGAATTGATTACAACACAAAAGCAAGGGATTAAAAAGGCACAGGAAGAGCCCAGAGCTTCCTCTCCTCCCACTCCCCCTCTCTCTCCCCCTCCCTCCCACTCCCTCTCCCAGTTACACCGACAATCCCTCAGCCCCAATACTGAAACACAAATCCCGGTTACAAACAAGAGAATCTGAAGAGAGAGAAAAGTTGGGAGAGAGACAGAGAGAGAAATACACTCAGGACAGGCTGGAGGACCCCGGCAGACTGAGAGATTGTCCCCGCCCCTGGGGAGGGTTTGGGACGAGACACACGGCCATCCCCTACCCCCGGGGAGCTCCCTGCATCAGCCTTTGAGATATTCTGTAAGGAATCTTACAACACCAGGTTATAGTCCAACAGTTTTATTTGAAAATCACAAGCTTTCGGAGGCTTTCTCCTTTGTCAGGTGAGTGTGGGATTCCATAGTCAGAGCACAATGCCTGGTGATTGCAGATAATCTTTCCAACTGCCCGTTGTCAAGGCAATCAAAGGATTCGAATAGTGTTCAGACAGAGAGACACGACATACGGGACTACTGAATATACTGATTGTCCCGTATGTAACGTCTCTCTGTCTGAACACGATTCAACTCCTTTGATTGCCTTGACAACGGGCAGTTGGAAAGATTATCTGTAATCACCAGGCATTGTGCTCTGACTATAAAGCGGTGCCTTTCATGGAATCCCACACTCACCTGACAAAGGAGAAAACCTCCGAGAGCTTGTGATTTTCAAATAAAACTGTTGGACTATAACCTGGTGTTGTAAGATTCCTGACATTTGTCCACCCCAGTCCATCACCGGCATCTCCACATCATTTGAGATATTAGACTGAATCTCAATGTGTCTCCCTCAGGGACCTGTCCATTCTCATGTTAATCCAGGGACAGCCCAGGGCAGGACTGGTTTGACCAGGAGACCTGTCTGTTGGAATGAGCCACATTTCAAGGACCTATTTTACTGATTTGAAACCCTCTCAGCCTGTCTCCCCCTCTTCCTCACCCCAAACCGAGTCCCCCCCACCCTCAGCCTGTCTCCCCCTCTTCCCTCACCCCAAACCGAGTCCCCCCCACCCTCAGCCTGTCTCCCCCTCTTCCCTCACCCCAAACCGAGTCCCCTCCACCCTCAGCCTGTCTCCCCCTCTTCCCTCACCCCAAACCGAGTCCCCCCCACCCTCAGCCTGTCTCCCCCTCTTCCCTCACCCCAAACCGAGTCCCCCCCACCCTCAGCCTGTCTCCCCCTCTTCCCTCACCCCAAACCGAGTCCCCTCCACCCTCAGCCTGTCTCCCCCTCTTCCCTCACCCCAAACCGAGTCCCCCCCACCCTCAGCCTGTCTCCCCCTCTTCCCTCACCCCAAACCGAGTCCCCCCACCCTCAGCCTGTCTCCCCCTCTTCCCTCACCCCAAACCGAGTCCCCCCACCCTCAGCCTGTCTCCCCCTCTTCCCTCACCCCAAACCGAGTCCCCCCCACCCTCAGCCTGTCTCCCCCCCTCCCCTCACCCAAAACCGAGTCCCCCCCACCCTCAGCCTGTCTCCCCCTCTTCCCTCACCCCAAACCGAGTCCCCCCCCACCCTCAGCCTGTCTCCCCCTCTTCCCTCACCCCAAACCGAGTCCCCCCCACCCTCAGCCTGTCTCCCCCCCTCCCCCCGTGACCCAAACACCCCGGGGACCTCCGTCACATCCCACCCTGCCCGGCGTCCACATTGAAAGAACTAAAGTTGGGGACAGGCCTCTCCCTCCATCCCATAATACCAGGCCGCCCATAGTAACGGTCGCTGGGCCTTGACCCGGAATCCGTTGCCCCTGGAAACCGCGCAGGAACCGAGCGACCCGAGAGCGGCCTCAGGCCCGACTCCCAGTCCCCGGCCTCAGGCCCCTCCCCGACTCCCAGTCCCCGGCCTCAGGCCCTCCCCGACTCCCAGTCCCCGGCCTCAGGCCCCTCCCCGACTCCCAGTCCCCGGCCTCAGGCCCCTCCCCGACTCCCAGTCCCCGGCCTCAGGCCCCTCCCCGACTCCCAGTCCCCGGCCTCAGGCCCTCCCCGACTCCCAGTCCCCGGCCTCAGGCCCCTCCCCGACTCCCAGTCCCCGGCCTCAGGCCCCTCCCCGACTCCCAGTCCCCGGCCTCAGGCCCCTCCCCGACTCCCAGTCCCCGGCCTCAGGCCCCTCCCCGACTCCCAGTCCCCGGCCTCAGGCCCCTCCCCGACTCCCAGTCCCCGGCCTCAGGCCCCTCCCCGACTCCCAGTCCCCGGCCTCAGGCCCCTCCCCGACTCCCAGTCCCCGGCCTCAGGCCCCTCCCCGACTCCCAGTCCCCGGCCTCAGGCCCCTCCCCGACTCCCAGTCCCCGGCCTCAGGCCCCTCCCCGACTCCCAGTCCCCGGCCTCAGGCCCCTCCCCGACTCCCAGTCCCCGGCCTCAGGCCCCTCCCCGACTCCCAGTCCCCGGCCTCAGGCCCCTCCCCGACTCCCAGTCCCCGGCCTCAGGCCCCTCCCCGACTCCCAGTCCCCGGCCTCAGGCCCCTCCCCGACTCCCAGTCCCCGGCCTCAGGCCCCTCCCCGACTCCCAGTCCCCGGCCTCAGGCCCTCACCTCCTCCCCCCGCCCTGCTCCTGCCCCTCGCCGCCCTGAACCAGCTGCTGGCCGCCGGCGCCATCTCCTTCCAGCTGCCGTCCAACGCCAGGAAGTGTCTGCGGGAGGAGATCCACAAGGACAGGCTGGTGAGCGGAGAGTCCGAGCTGAGCGAACAGCCGGCCGCCCGCCCCCACCTCAAGGGGGGAGAGAGAGGGGGGGGGGGGGGGGGGAGAGAGAGGGGGGGGGGGGGGGGGAGAGAGAGGGAGGGGGGGGGGGAGAGGGAGGGAGGGGGGGGGGGAAGCTTGTCCCCCCATTCAGTCCGACCATGTCCCCCCATTCAGTCCGACCATGTCCCCCCATTCAGTCCGACCATGTCCCCCCATTCAGTTCGACCATGTCCCCCCATTCAGTCCGACCATGTCCCCCCATTCAGTCCGACCATGTCCCCCCATTCAGTTCGACCATGTCCCCCCATTCAGTCCGACCATGTCCCCCCATTCAGTCCGATCATGTCCCCCATTCAGTCCGACCATGTCTGATTTGTATTTCACTCCATTTCCCCCCTTGGTTCCATTCCCTTTAATCCCCTCACCCAACAAAAATCCATCAATCTCAGTTTTGAAATTTTCAATTGACCCCCGGCCTCCCCCTTTTCCGGGGGAGAGAGTTCCAGATTCCCACTCCCCTTTGTGTGAAGAAATGCTTCCTGACATCACCCCTGAACGGCCGGGCTCTAATTTTAAGATTATTACCCCTTGTTCTGGACTCCCCCCACCAGAGGAAATAGTTTCTCTCTGTCGACCCCATCAAATCCTTTAATCATCTTAAATCCCTCGATTCGATCACCCCTTAATCTTCTACACTCGAGGGAATACAAGCCTCGTCTCTGCAACCTGTCCTCGTAATTTAACCCTTTTAGCCCCGGTATCATTCTGGTGAATCTGCGCTGCACCCCCTCCGAGGCCGATATATCCTTCCTGAGGGGACGGTGCCCAGAACTGGACGCAGTGTCTCCAGATGGGGTCTGACCAGAGCTCTGTCCAGCTGTAATATAACTTCCACCTCTTTGTATTCCAGCCCTCGAGATAAAGGCCAACGTTCCATTATCCTTTTTAATGATCTTTTTGTACCTTTCCACCATTGGGAGGGTGGTGTGGGGAGGGAGCTGTGGGGGACAGTTCTGGGCTGGAGCCAGGGTGTAACCTCTCTGTTTCCCCTCCCCCAGGTGACGGACTCCTCCGGCCACATCCTGTACTCTAAGGAGGAGGCGGCTAAGGGCAAATTCGCCTTCACCACTGACGACTACGACATGTTCGAGATCTGCTTCGAGAGCCGCCTGCCCCCGGGTGAGTGAGTCCGAGGGGGGGGTCCTGGGGTACGGGGAGGGCTCGGGCAGAAATAATAATAAAAGGGAAAATAGCTCACTGATAAGAAAAAGGGATGAGAACAAAGTCCAGGTCACAAATAATGTCACAGGTAATATAAATACTTCAGGTTCATCAAAAAAATACAGGAAATAATAAAATAACTGATTAAAAAATAATACAGCAGTGATGAAAAACAAGTGTGATATTTTTAAGAAGTGAGAAAAACAGCATCAGAACCTACGAATTAAGAGCAGGAGTAGGCCATTCGGCCCCTCTGCCATTTGATAAGATCAAGGCTGATCCGATTGTGACCTCAACCCGACTTTCCCATCCACCAACTATAACCTTTGACTCCCCTGTTAATCAGGAATCTATCTAACTCAGCCTTAAAAATATTCACTGACCCTGCCTCCACCGCTCTCTGGGGAAGGGAGTTCCACAGACTCACGACCCTCTGAGAGAAAAAGTTTCTCCTCATCTCCGTCTTAAATGGGAGACCATTTATTTTTAAACTGTGGTCCCCGAGTTCTAGTCTCTCCCACAAGGGGAAACATCCTCTCAGCATCTACCCCTTCTAGTCTCCTCAAGATCACCTCTCATTCTTCTAAACTCCAGCCTGTACAGGCCCAACTTGTCCAACCTTTCCTCATAAGATAACCCCCTCATCCCAGGAATCAGTCGAGTGAACCTTCTCTGAACCGCCTCCAAAGCAAGTATGTCCTTCCTTAAATAAGGAGACCAAAACTGCACACAGTATATTCTAGATATGGTCTAGTCGGTCTGTTGCCCAAATAAGAGTTCTCTCCACAAGTGCAGATAGCATAAGGAATAAAACAAGTGAATCAGACGGTTAAAACAAGTATAAAAGGACTGTATTGGTAGGAGTGATCACCGCACAGGCCTCGTGGAGACGAAGTCCCGTCTTCGCACTGAGGACACCATCCAACGTGTTGTGTGGCACTACCACCATGCTAAATGGGATAGATTCAGAACAGATCGAGCAGCTCAAAACTGGGCATCCATGAGGCGCTGTGGGCCATCAGCAGCAGCAGAATTGTATTCCAGCACAATCTGTAACCTCATGGACCGACATTTTCCTCACTCCACCATTACCAACAAGCCAGGGGATCAACCCTGGTTCAATGAGGAGTGAGGAAGAGCATGCCAGAAGCAGCACCAGACGTATCTAAAAATGAGGTGCCAACCTGGTGAAGCTACATCACAGGACTACATGCATGGTAAACAGCAGAAGCAACATGCTATAGACAGAGCTAAGCGATTCCACAACCAACGGATCAGATCAAAGCTCTGCAGTCCTGCCACATCCAGTTGTGAATGGTGGTGGACAATTAAACAACTAACGGAAGGAGGAGGCTCTGTAAACATCCCCATCCTCAATGATGGCGGAGTCCAGCGTGAGTGCAAAAGACAAGGCTGAAGCGTTTGCAACCATCTTCAGCCAGAAGTGCCAAGTGGATAATCCGTCTCGGCCTCCTCCCGATATCCCCACCATCACAGAAGCCAGTCTTCAGCCAATTTGTTTCACTCCACGTGATATCAAGAAACAAGATTGGGAGTGTTAAGAACCTAGTCCCTCTCTACAACCCCTCCCCTCGCCTCCAGTGCTTCAATATCCTTTCTGTAGTGTGGGTCTCTCAAGTCAACAATGGATTTACTACATCTTTGTCTGATCTTACAGACCGGCTCTCTCTCTCTCTCTCTCTCCCTGCCCAGATCGCCAAGGCGGAGAAGCCACTTGAGGTGGAGCTGCGACGATTGGAGGATCTGTCAGAGTCGATCGTCAATGACTTTGCCGACATGAAGCAGCGAGAGGAAGAGATGAGGGACACCAATGGTAGGAGCACCCAGCACAGGCTTCAGTCTGCAACACCCGCCCCTTCTCCACTTACTGCTCTCGGTCTCGGGGACCCTGTCTCGTTCCTCGGTCAGCGTCACTCACCCCTCCGAGTCAGAAGTTTGTGGGTTTTAGCTCCCTCCACCTCCCGGGACATAAGCCCCTCTCCCCTTCTCTCCCCCACAGCACGAGCCTCAGCTTCATACGGTTATCCAGTCGTCCTGTGAAAGATGCAGTGGGCTCTGCTTCAGGCACTTTGTGGCAAAGCATCCCTTGCCCCAACTGCCCTCCACTAGCCCTCGGAGTAAAGAGGGGTGGTCTAGGGCTTGGGTACCAGGGGGCCAGGGGTTAAAAGGACTGCAGGACTGATCCCCAGTGTCAAAGGGACTTCGTTTTTTTTAAAAACGTACATTTATTTCGCCCCTTCCATGACCTCGGGATGTCCCAAAGGACTTTATAGCCAATAATGTACTATTTTGAAGTGTAGTCACTGTTGCAATTTAGGGAGCAGGCAGCCAATTTCCGCACAGCAAGATCCCACAAACAGCGTTGTGAAAATGACCAGATAATCTGTGTTTTAGTGGTGTTGGTTGAGGGATAAATATTGGCCAGAACACCCAGGGGAGAATTCTGCTCTTCTCCCATTCGTGGCCGTGGGATCTTTTACATCCACCTGAGAGGGGCAGGCAGGGCCTCAGTTTAACGTCTCATCTGAAAGACGGCACCTCCGACAGTGCGGCACTCCCTCAGTACTGCACTGGGAGTGTCGGCCTGGATTAGGTGCTCGAGTCTCTGGAGTGGGGCTCGAACCCATGACCTTCTGACAAGGGGGCCTTGTCGAGGCAGATAAGATTCTGCATATTTTCATTCCAAGTTTGACTGCAGGATAAGGGAACGTGTGTACAAACTGGGGCGAGTTTGGGCAGGATGGAACACCCGGAGGGGAGGCTCTCAGTCGGGTAGCGGAGGGAAAACACAGAGTCCTTTCATGGGCCGTTAGATGGGGTGCTCCATGGGCTGGAGGCCTCCACTCATCTAAACCAGGGAGTTGGAGTCAGAGGGCTGGGACCTTTCTACACCAGAGGGCAGAGTTGTGGAATAAGTTTTTGGGGAAGGACGGTATAAACGGGGTCCAGAGACAGAAGGGATCATTTGAAGCCCCTGGGATTAAAGGGACAGTGGCTGCATGGTTACAAAATTGGCTAAAGGACAGAGAGTCGTGGTGAACGGTTGTTTTTCAGACTGGAGGGAAATATACAGTGGTGTTCCCCAGGGGTCAGTATTAGGACCACTGCTCTTTTTGATATATATTAATGACTTGCACTTGGGTATTCAGGGTATTTCAAACTTTGCAGATGATACGAAACTTGGAAATGTAGTAAACAATGTGGAGGATAGTAACAGACTTCAGGAGGACACAGACTGGTGGAATGGGCAGACACATGGCAGATGAAATTTAACGCAGAGAAGTGGGAAGTGATACATTTTGGTAGGAAGAATGAGGAGAGGCAATATAAACTAAATGGTACAATTTTAAAGGGAATGCAGGAACAGAGAGACCTGGGGAGTGCACAGACACAAATCCTTGAAGGTGACAAATTGAGAAGGCTGTTAAAAAAAAAAGCATACAGGATCCTGGGCTTTATTAATAGAGGCATCGAGTACGAAAGCAAGGAAGTTATACTGAACCTTTATAAAACACTGGTTAGGCCTCAGCTGGAGTATTGTGTCCAATTCTGGGCACCAGACTTTAGGAAGGATGTCAAGGCCTTGGAGAGGGTGCAGAGGAGATTTACTAGAATGGTACCAGGGATGAGGGACTTCAGTTATGTAGAGAAACTGGGATTGTTCTCTTTAGAGCAGAGAAGGTTACGGGGAGATTTAATAGAGGTGTTCAAAATTATGAAGGGTTTTAATAGATTAAATAAAGATAAACTATTTCCAGTGGCAGAAGGGTCGGTAACCAGAGGACACAGATTTAAGGTAATTGGCAGAAGAACCAGATGGCGATGAGGGTTTTATTTTACGCAGCGAGTTATGATCTGGAATGCGCTGCCTGAAAGGGCGGTGGAAGCAGATTTAATAATAACTTTCAAAAGGGAATTGGATAAACACTGAAAGGAAACATTTGCAGGGCTATGGGGAAAGGGCAGGGGAGTGGGACTAATTGGACAGCTCTTTCAAAGAGCCAGCACAGGCACGATGGGCCGAGAGGCCTCCTGTGCTGTAAGATTCTAGGTGATTGGATTGACCTGTTAGGAAGGGACAGGGTGTCAGTTGTGGACAGAGTGACGCTCCCATGAAAGGCCTGCCATGTCCCTGCTCTCACCTGAGCTGTTTAGCGAGAGAGGATCCAGGATGGGGGTTCGGGGGAGGGAGTGACCCCAGGCATCGACCAAAGGCCAGACTCGGAGCAGCAGTGACCCAGGAGCAGGGAAACGGTGCCCGGGGCAGCAAGGTGAAAGGAAGAGGGAGGGCTGCCTTCAGTGAAGTGATCTTAGTGCAGATTGAATCCACTCCTCCAACATGTTTGATGAGCCCCTCTCTCTCTCTCTCTCTCTCTCCCTCCGTGCAGAGTCCACCAGTGCTCGTGTCCTGTATTTCAGCATCTTCTCCATGTGCTGCCTCGTCGGCCTGGCCACCTGGCAGGTCTTCTACCTGCGACGCTTCTTCAAAGCCAAGAAGCTCATTGAGTAACGACGATGTGTGTGTGTGTGTGTAAAACGCTGGCCCGTGTGTGTGTGTCTGTGCCTGGAGAGTGTTCAGTGGGTGGGGTTAATTTACAATAATGTCTCTTTATATTAAATGGGGTGCTTTGAATGTTTAAACTGTAGGTTGTGTTTTAATTCGTAGCATTGCAGTCAGTAATTGGCCCCCGGTCGGTGTTTCAGACCAGTCTGAGGGAGTCCTGGAAACAATCAGTATCCTCAGACATGCCCTGGATCAGGAGGTGGGACCAATAGTGTTCGCTGCCCTGAGCTTTCGATGATTGATTGATTGTTTTCGGAAGGTACTGGGATTAATTCCACCCGGCCCCGTTGCTCCCCAGGAGAGAGAGAGAGACAAACGTCCGAACTTCTTTGGGAAAAATCTAACGTTTGTAGAAGTTCCTCTCCAACTCATTTGCCGGTGTGATGCTGCACAGTGTCGAGTGGATTCCTGGAGGAATGCTGCAGGGAGGGAGAGTGCACTGGGGGCTGCATTTCCTTCACTGTGTTGGACTTCACCTGATGGTCATCAGGCAGAGCTGGTGACAGCCGCTCCACCCTGACCCCGCTGCACCTTGAACCTCATAGGATCTTACAGCACAGGAGGAGGCCGTTCAGCCCATCGTGCCTGTGCTGGCTCCTTCAAACAGCTCTCCAATTAGTCCCACTCCCCCCTGCTCTTTCCCCGCGGTCCTGCAGATTTCTCCCCTTCAAATATTTATCCTTTCCCTTTTGAAAGTTATTACAAATTTCCCCGGGGGCCGCTGGGCTGCTGCTCGCCGGTGGAATTTCCATCAGGGGCCGGGGCCCACCGTGACTAATGGCCGCTGACACAGGAAACTGGGTAATGACCAGGGTGCGGTCAGGGGGCGATGGGCAGAATTCCCGCCCTCACCCTGTTGCAACGTCCGGAAAGTCCAGGCATTGTGTCCACCGGTGACATCTCCATCCCCTGTGCTATTAACCTGGTATTCTGATTTTGGACGCCTTATAACCGCCAGGGAAAGCACAGTGCCTCCTCCTCAGCGTGGGCAACGCAGGTCGAACTGGTGCCCAGGCCTGGCACCACTGACCTGATAGAAGCTGTTCGACCTCACGGCCCAGGAAAGGTCGGGAGAGAAAGGCAAACGAATCAAATTTTCTTCCCTTTCGACAAGAAACGACGTCTCTGAGAAATTATTTTGGAAAAACAAAACGGTTTATTGTTTCAAGGCACAATCTCTGTTCCTTGCGAGTCCAGGCCTGGTTTATTCCTGTCGAACCTTTACAGCCTCCGCTGCTCTTAAATTAAAGTGGCTGCTTTTTGAATTAACTGTTAATTCAAATTGAAATCATTTCTTAATTCCCACCACCGGATAATTGAGCAGAAGTCAACTGTGAACTAACAGGAGGTGAGTGAGGACCCTGGGGATGAAAGAACTTTAAGGGGAATGTGAGACACAAAGAAACTCATTTTAATAATGTGTATTTTCAAAAAAAAGATACTGAATTTATACAGAGTCCAAAATGAAACACTTCTCGTTGTAATCCAGCGCAAGTTCACATTCTGTATTTCCCATCTTTTCACACCACGATCAGTCTGAAAGCTGGATCATTAATAAAAACTTTCCCTGCACTGGCCCGAGGCAAAATTCAGGAATAAGAAACGAGATTCCCGAAGGCCGGGCTTAAGCACTTTGCGGAGGGTGAGAGAGAGAGAGAGAGTCACAAGAGCCGCGCTCGTCAAATCGCTCTCCGCTTTGACGGACAAGTTCTCAGTCCCAACATCACTCACAATATCGACAAGACGCCACTCGTCCATCTGATGTGACCCCCCGATAATCCCAGTCCCAACTGCTCCATGTCCGTGTTTCCCAAACTCTCCCAGCGTGAAGCTGGAACAGGACTGACCGTTCCTCCCCGGGAGGGGGGCAGGAGCTATTTTAAGATCAGCCTCCAGCTGCCTGCATTCCAGAGTATTGGGAATAGCGAAAAAAATAACTAGTTTGTTTGGTGGGCTGTGCGTGTTTGAATCTCCAAACTGAGATACTGATAACCAGGCGCAGGTTGGATCCAAAATTGGCTCAGTGGCCGGAAGAAAAGGGTAATGATCAAGGGGTGTTTTTTTGACTGGAAGGCTGTTTCCAGTGGGGTTCCGCAGAGCTCAGTACTCGGTCCCTTGGAATGCATGTCCACAGATCCCTGAAGGTAGCAGGACAGGTAGATAAGGTGGTTAACAAGGCAAATGGAATTCTTTCCTTCATTAGACACGGCATAGAATATAAGAGCAGGGAGGTTATGCTGGAACTGGATAAAACAATGGTTAGGCCCACAACTTGAGTACTGTGTACAGTTCTGGTCACCACAATACAGGAAGGGTGTAATTGCACTAGAGAGGGTACAGGGGAGATTTACGAGGATGTTGCCAGGACTGGATAATTTTAGCTATGAGGAAAGATTGATAGGCTGGGATTGTTCTCTTTGAAACTGAGGAGGCTGAGGATTGATTTAATTGAGGTGTACAAATTTATGTGTGGCCGAGATAGGCTGGATAGGAAGGACCGATTTCCCTGAGCAGAGAGGTCAATAAACAAGGGGCAGGGCATAGATTTAAAGTGCTTGGTAGAAGGATTATTGAGGAGCTGAGAAAACATTTTTCACCCAGAGGCTGGTAGGTGTCTGGAACTCACTGTCTGAAAGGGTGGTAGAGGCAGAAACCCTCAACTCATTTAAAAGGTACCCGGATATGCACCTGAAGTGCCGTGACCGACAAGGCTATGGACCAAGTGCTGGAAAGTGGGATTAGGCTGGGTGGCTCATTTTCGGCTGGCGCGGACACAATGGACTGAGTGGCCTCCTTCTGTGCTGTAAATTTTCTATGATTCTATGATTCTAATTAACACTAAGCAGGGTAGTTCAGGGATCATGAGAACACTACTGAAGAAAAGTAACTGCTGGGAACCAAGCAATGTGTCCTTGTAAACCACAGATTAGGGAAGTTCCAGCTTCAGTGACAGAGATGGATCACAACAGGGTATAAAAGTGAGGGGCTACTGATGTGAGGGGCAGTTGGGACTGGAGACACCGGAGATCAAGCTCAGGGAGTCCGTGGTTCCATCCAGAGGGCTGATCTCGTCTCCACGGGGGATTTGCATGTTTAGTCTGGTATGGGAGAGGAAAGAGAATTTGCTCATATATTTCTTAATGAGGTATTAAAGTTGCTGACTCTCAGACTTATTAATTAATAAGACAATGCATTATTTAGAACCTTCCATCCCTAAGTCTCTCTGCTGCTCTACTTTTAAACTTTGACCATTTAGTTTACATTTCATCTCATTTTTCTTCCTCTCAAAATGCAAAACGTCACATTTCTCTGCATTAAATTTCACCTGGTCCATTTACTAACCCGTGGACGTCACAGTGAAGTCACTGACTCCTCTTCACAGTTCCCCACGCTGCCAATTTTGGAGTCATCTAGAAATTTTCACCTTGTGTCCCACAAACCCAAGCTCAGATCATTCTCTACATTGAGATTAGCAATGGTCCCAACACTGACCCTGGGGCACACCAATGTTTACATCACCCCAGTCTGAAGAAAGTCTATTAACCACTGCTTTCTGTTTTCTGCCCTTTCAACAACTTCCTGTACACAATGCCTCATTCCTTTTAATATGGTAAGTATTAATTTTATCAACAAGCCTCCTGTCCTGCATCTTACCAAAAACCCTTTCACAATCAATGTACACAACATCCACTACATTTCCTTTATCAGTGGACTTGAGTTATCTCAAATGAGCCATGTTGGCTGTTCTTAATTGATGTGTTTTTCTGACAAATGTTGAAATGTTTGCTCACCTCATCTGGTTTGATCTGTTTCAAGACGCAACAGAAAGGTCGAGTTGTCTCCTGGAGTTAAAGATAAATTACGTTTTAAAAATTATGTTTCAGACAATGAGGGACATCTGGGCTTAGACCCGCCCATTCTGTGCCGCACTCACACACTCCGATTGGTTGGAGTACCAACTCACCCCTCACCCGCCCACCCCTCCAGTCAATTTCCGCTCCTCCTATTGGTCCGGAACTCTCCTTAGTCATCAGGACGGGATTAGAGGTGAAACTGACATCCTGAGGTGCAGTTCGAAAATAAACATTAATTGAACCCGTCAGTTGCAACATTTAATAAAACGAAATTAATAAAAGTTACCGTAAAAAATATTTTCTGGATTTCACCAAAATGGGGGAGCGCCTGCGCTGTGTGTTTGTGCCGGTTTAAATGGCACGAAGAGCTGGGGTTTCAGTTTATTTTATTTTCTTTGGTCCAAACGCGCTCTCCCTGCTTCCAATGTCTTTGTTTTTCGGCCTGATATTAAGATCATCAATGGCGGCTGCATCACCCAGCATGCAGCGCGGTACAGATTGTGCCCTATCTGAATCAGTGGAGCCCAGTGCGCAGGCGCAGTAGTGACTCATTACCGGTCAGTGTGTCCTGAGCATGCGCGGCCAGTCGAGGCTGCGGGAGGAGCGCGTTCGGTGCAGGTCAGAGGATCGGAGCAAGAGGCTCAATAAACCCCGGGGCCCGGGTCCGGGCTCAGGCCCAGGCTCAGGCTTTACAAACCCCGAGTGCGGCCCCAGACCCGAATATAAAACAGTGAACATTATCCCCCCCTCACTACCCGCCGGGAAATGAAGGGGAAATGGGGATCGGTCAGGGAGCGTCTGTAAATGAAGGAGAAATGGGGATCGGCCAGGGAGCGTCTGTAAATGAAGGGGAAATGGCGATCGGTCAGGGAGCGTCTGTAAATGAAGGAGAAATGGGGATCGGCCAGGGAGCGTCTGTAAATGAAGGGGAAATGGTGATCGGTTGGGGAGCGACTTATGGTTCAGGGCTACTGAAAGATGATGTGATGGGTTTGGATTTCAGCACAGGGAGGAGGGAGAGTGTGTGGGACGGGGATTTTCAGGTTTGAGGAATGAGAGAGGAAATAATGTTCCATAGAAAGTAGAGTTATCTGATCTGAATTTCTATCCTGTAATTACAGTGATAACTTTTATAAACTCCTTTTACAGGGGTGGATTTGCAGAGGGAAACTCAAACCAAAGATCTCGTCAAGATCTGACAGAGTCTCTCGATTCATCAGGACCTGAATATCATCGACCTTTGAATGTGGAAGGAGAAATGTTTGTCTGTTCTGTCTGTGGGAGAAGATTTCAAACATCAGTGTGAGTGGAAAAGCACCGAGACACACACACCCGAGTGAGAGTGTTCCAGTGCACTGACTGTGGAAAGAGCTTTCCCCAATGACACAGCCAGAAAAAATATCGCACCATTCACAGCGGGGAGAAACCATACACGTGTTCTGTGTGTGGACGAGGCTTCAACTGATCGTCCAACCTGGAGACACACAAGGACACCCGGACCACGGAGAAACCGTGGAAATGTGGGGACTGTGGGAAGGGATTCAATTCCCCTTCAGAGCTGGAAACTCATCGACGCAGTCACACTGGGGAGAGGCCGTTCACCTGCTCCGTGTGTCGGAAGGGATTCACTGACACACCTGCGAGCTCACTCTGATGAGAGACCTTTTAAATGTTCTGACTGTGAGAAGAGGTTTAAAAGCAACAGTAATCTGCTGTCACACCAACGCACTCACACTGGGGAGAGGCCGTTCACCTGCTCTGTGTGTGGGAAGGGATTCACTCGGTCATCCACCCTGTTGACACACCAGCGAGTTCACACTGGGGAGAGACCTTTTAAATGTTCTGACTGTGAGAAAAGGTTTAAATGCAAAAGGAATCTGCTGACACACCAATATACCCACACTGGGGAGAGGCCGTTCACCTGCTCCGTGTGTGGGAAGGGATTCACTCAGTCATCCACCCTGTTGACACACCAGCGAGTTCACACTGGGGAGAGCCCGTTCACCTGCTCCGTGTGTGGGAAGGGATTCACTCGGTCATCTGAGCTTCTGACACACCAGCGAGTTCACACTGATGAGAGACCTTTTAAATGTTCTGACTGTGAGAAGAGGTTTAAAAGCAAAATTGAACTGCTGAAACACCAACGCACTCACACTGGGAATAGGCCGTTCATCTGCTCTGTGTGTGGGAAAGGATTCACTCGGTCATCTCACCTCCTGACACACCAGCGAGTTCACACTGATGTGAGACCTTTTAAATGTTCTGACTGTGAGAAGAGGTTTAAAAGCAAAATTGAACTGCTGAAACACCAACGCACTCACACTGGGGAGAGGCCGTTCACCTGCTCCGTGTGTGGGAAGAAATTCACTCGGTCATCTCACCTCCTGACACACCAGCGAGTTCACACTGAGAGACCTTTAAATGTTCTGACTGTGGGAAGAGATTTAAAATCACAAACGAACTGCTGAGACATCGACGCACTCACACTGGGGAGAGACTGTTCACCTGCTCCGTGTGTGGGAAGGGATTCACTCGATCATCCCACCTTCTGAAACATTAACTTGTTGACACTATTGAGTGACCTTTTAATGCAGTGACTGTGAGAAGAGCTTTAAAAGCAGAAATGAACTGCTGACACATCAACGCATGCCCATTGGTTGAGAGACTGTTCACCTGCTCCGTGTGTGGGAAGGGATTCACTCAGTCATCACACGTGCTGAGACACCAGCGAGTTCACGAAATGAGCAGGTCCAACGAGCCGGTCTGTAACACAGGCCAATGACTCAGTGCAGCTCGTTACCCAGTCACTGGGCTCCGTTATAGCCTCTCCTGCCAGTAACACACAAAGAGAAATTGTAAATCTGAAACAGAAAGAGATAATGTATCACACTTCATATCAACCACCAGTTTTTCCCTCTTTCCGGCTTTTAAAACAATCTGTTTCACAGTTTGTGAAACCCGAAACAGCCTCTGGGATTTGCAGATTGAGAATTTCAGTGGAAATTGGGACCGTCATTTAGTATCGGAACAAATATCCCCGCTGAGGTTTCGGGATTGTTACTGGTTTATTTATATCAGTGAGTGGCCAATTTTAAACTAGGTGAGGGTCTAAACCGAAGGTAAGAGCCTGGGATAGACAAGAGATTCTTCAATGTATTAAGTTAAATTACACTGATTCCACCAACACTGGACATCACATCCCTCAAACATTGTTACCTGTTACTGTATAAAACTGGTGAGGGTGGAAATGGGAAATAACTGAAAAAAACTTCATTGTATCAAAGTTAATTCTGATCATTATTATTACACAAACATTCTACAGCCTATCCCTTAAAAAGGACCCAATATCAAACCAGTCCCCAGTCCTTGGGCCTGTGCCTATGTTGTGATTTGCACCCGCTTCTGACTGACTTGTTATCAGACGCACTCCCGTCAACAGTAAACGGATGGAGCCGGATCCATAAGAGAAAAATGAGGACCGACCTCCGCGGTTCTCCCAGAGTGCGGGAGGCGGAGTAACAGCAGCAGACAAAGAGATCTCTCTAAACCAACCGCTGCCGCCGGAGAGAAGCGAGTCCCGTTCCGAGCCGTGTCTGTCAGGCGCCCGCTGACCCTCTCTTCACTGAAGGGGACCGATTCAGCACCAACTCACACACCCACCATTGGATCATTGAATCACCTTCAACACCTGAATTACATCACCACTTAATCCTCTATACACGAGGAAATACAAACCTTGTCCACGCAACTTGCCCTCATAATGTTACCATTTTAGCCCCGGTATCATTCTGGTCTTTCTGCGCTGCACCTCCTGCAAGGCCAATATATCCTTCCTGAGGTCTGGTGCCCAGGACTGAATGCCGTACTCTAAATGTGGCCTTAGCAGAGTTTATAGAATTCTAACATAAATTCCACCCTTTTGAATTCCAGTTCCCTTGAGATAAAGGCCGACATTCCATTAGCCATTTTAATTATTTTTTGCACCTGTCTGCCAACTCTTCGTGATTTCCCGAAGTATCTCTGCTCACCCACAGTTCCTGGCTCCTCACCATTTTGAAAATACTCTGATTTATCTTGCTTCGCGCCAAAGTGGATGGTCTCACATTTCCCCAGATTGAAACTTTGAACAGTCTGGGGCTGTTTTGTCGAGAAAAGAGAAGGCTGAGGGTGACCTGATACAGGACTTTAAGATTATGCAAGGGTTTGATCGGTCAGATGTAGATAAGGTGTTTGTACTTTTGGGAGTGGGGACGTCAGAACTTCGGGCCATGAATATAATAGTCATCAATAAATCCAATCTGGCATTCAAGAGAAACATATTTATCCAGAGAGGCGTTAGAATGTGCAGCTCGCTCCCACAAGGAGTAGTTCAGGCGAATATCATGGATGCATTTACGGTGAAGTGAGATAAACACATGGAGGAGAAAGGAATATTCGGGTTTGCTCATAGGGTTAGATGAAGAGGGGTTGGAGGAGGCTCGTCTGCAGCATAAACACCGGTATGGTCTAGTTGGGCCGAATTGCCTGTTTCTGTGATGTACATTCTATGTAATTCTATGTAAGCTCCATCTGACACAGTTTTACCAACTCACTGAATCTATCAATTTCCTTTTACAACTTTATGCTCCCATCTACACAACTCACTGTGCACCCAAACTTGGTGTCGTCAACAAACCTGGATATACCGCTCTCTATTCCTTTATCTGCCTCATTTATACAGATCCCTGGGGGACACCACTAATCAAATCCTGTCAATTTGAGTACATCCCCATTAATCCTACTCTCTGTCTCCTACCTCCAAACCAACTCCCTCCCCATGTCAATGGGTTGCTTTGAATTCCACATGTTCTCATTTCTGTTAACAGTCTCTGATGTTAAACCTTATCGAATCCCTCTGGAAGTCAATATACACATAACACCCATAGACACTCCATTATTTACCACGTTAGTTACATCTTCAAAAAGTTCAACTATTTTCGTTAGACTTGACTTACCCTTTACAAATCCATGCTGGTTCTCTCTGATCAATTCATGTTTATCCAAGTGCTCAGTCATTCTTTCCCCAATAACAGATTCTGGTAACTTCCCCACAACAGACGTCAGACTAATAGGTCTATAATTTCCTGTTTTATCTCTCCTACCCTTCCTAATTAATGGAATGATATTTGAATTTTTTCAATCCATGGAACAATTCCTGAATCAAGAGAGTTTTGAACGATCATGACTAAAGCATGTACAATTTCCTCACCTATTCCCCTTCGTCCCCTGGGATGGTCACCATCAGGTCCTGGAGATTTGTCTATCTTTAGTCTAATTGTTTTCTCCATTACCATTATTTTACTTACACTGAATCCCCTTGATTTATTTTCAGTTTTCCTCGTGTCTCTGGTTTATTATCCTCATGCTTTTCTGTGAGTATTTAGCAAGTCTGCCATTTCCTGATTTTCAATTCCAATATCACCTCCATCTGTCTTTAAGGGGCCCACATTACTCTTAGTCACCCTTCTTTCTCATAATATACGTGTAAAAACATTGAAAGTTGTCCTTAATTTCACTCACAAGTTTTTCTCGTTTTCCCTCTTTGCACCTTTCACGATTTTTTTTTCGTTTCAGCACCACAATAAACAACACTTCACTGTGAAATTTGCTCAATTAGTTCTTCAGTGTCAGAGCGAGAATTGTCCATCCCTAATTTATTTAAAGTAACAAACAAACACAAGCACACATATTCATTCGTCTATCAAAGCACTGATGGACACAGAAAGATAAACACAGCCTGAAACGCAGTCAGTATCGGGATTCACAGGGAAACTGGCAAGCGAAAGAGACAAAGATAAAACAGTCTGAATCATCAACAGAATGTGACGTGTCGCTGATAGATATTAATGAGAGGAGGTGCGAAATGCTCCCATGAATTGGCACCGTGGCTTAGTTGGTTAAAGCACCTATCTAGTAAACAGGAGATCCTGTGTTCAATTCCTAGTGGTGCCTTTGTGTAATTCATGGTGTTTAGTGAATTTGAGAAGCACACAGTGCTGTGTTTTGTTCAGGATCCAACACGGAACTGATCAGGAGGTCTTTTCAAAAATGCCTTTTCATCATACAGACAGCCCTCTCATAGAATGTGTCCGTGACACGTTCTTGTTTCTGGGCTCGTTGAGGTCGGGGTATAATTCTTGATTCGATGTTTCATACCCTGGAGAAACCCTAATTTAGCCCTGGACTTTGGATCTTGATCTGCGGTTCAAAGTTTTGCGAAGAGGGAAAAGGAGTCCCCAAATCACTCCACCTGAATCTCAAGCGCTTTTGAAAGAAATTCAGTTCAAACAATCAGGACTTTAAAGGCACCTCAATGACCTGCACTTTCATTGAACGAGCTTTGCTTCCAATTACATTCGACCTTGAAACTGCTCTGGGCTTTCATCTCACTGAAGCAGAGTGTGACCGCTCTGTATCTGTGAGCATGTCGGTGACGAGGTTCGCTCTGATATTGGTCGCTTTCAATTTTTAAGATCTCGCCAAGCTCAGGGAAAAGAAACCGCGAATCGAATTGTCCCTGTAAGTGATGAATTGAAGGGATTGGTGCTCCAAGCAGATCTGGAAAATGCGCAGTGCGGTCTCTCAGGAATTCCAAATCCACCCTCTCGCCACTCGACGATCATATTAACTGAGCTTTACTCTGGCCCAGTGTCACCGCGCTGAAATCGAGTATTTCTCCGGCACGTTTCTCTTAACTTCACAGTTGCTGCTTTAAGAGTGAAGACCGGCTTGTTGGATTTTCACTCCTGCAAGCTCCAACTCTTGATTTTGTAAAAGTAAACTGACAGTAGACAGCTGTTATATTGGTCACTGCAGCCTCAAGGTTTAGCTCAGTGAATTACTGATTTAGCGGATGATTTTTCCACCTGACTCGGTGGCGCAATCGGTTGGCACAAAAGTTTGATGATTCGAGTCCTTATTTTATTTTTCCTCAGGATTCATCGTATCAAAATTCCAGGGTTTCAATGTGTGTTTTGTCTGCAAGAAAATGTACTGTGATCATTGCCAGCTGAGCAGGGCTGATATTCCACCATTTACCCTGCGGTCGGAAATCAGGCACATGAATCATATAAAGGAATGGAACATTGGCTTCACGGAAATCACAATTCATCTTGAGACAAGCCCCCGAAAGGCCCGAAGGGAGGTCACACTCGCAGTAGGAGAGCTGGTTCACTGTGACAGAGAGATTACTGTAGTGAGTGAGACCAGACTGTTTCTATTTTCAGAGAATAAATGTCACACCCTTTATTTTGGAAAAGCAAAACGGTGGGGATTTTTATCACAGCCCGATGCCTTTCGTGTTGGATCAGATGTTCCTCGTTGCGTTACTTTCATCTTCATCGGAGAACCGGTTCGGGCGTTCCTGTGATAAACGGCGACAATTGCCTGTTAATGTTAAATTTAACAACGGCTGCACTGAGCTTTTAATCGCACTCTTAAGATCCAGTCTGTAAAATGATGAAATTTCATCACATGCAAAGCACAAAAATCTTATTAAAGTTTTGTCTGTCTGTCTCTCGGTAACCATGTCGGCATCTCCTTCAGTCTGAAACAGAACGTTATTGGTTGATTAATGGTGATCAAAACAGTCATTCAACTACGAACAGGGTTTAATTAGCTTCATGTAATTATTTATTAAGTTCATAACTCTTGTTAAAGTTAATTCTCTGACTGGGAATGGAACCACGCGGTGATGGGAGCACTGAATTTTAACCACCAGTCCATCGGGGAGCTCCCAGGATTGAGCACGAGATAAAGTGGAACTGATAACATTTATTTTTCTTTCACTCTTCCGTGATTCATTCAGCTCTGTGTTTATTCTCAGGCCTCTTATCTCTCCCTTCTTTTCAGCTTCTGACTGCGGATATTCCTCTGGTCAAATATGAATAATATAGAATATCTCACAGCCCTGGTATATTTGCTCTTTCTCTGTACAGTTTTGTACAAAATCAAACTACGTAGATACCGACAGTGTGTCTCCCTCACTCCCCACAGGAGCAGCAGGAGATGACACTTTAAACTGCCAGTTGCTTCAAACGATGCCCGATAGACCTGCGTTGCCTTGGAGTTTTCCCAGCAGCTGCATTGATTCGATGCGTGAATTTTGGAAATGGAAACATGTCCATCAGCAGCTTGTGGGAGTATTTTCCCTCACTTTCCATTCCATGTCCATGCCTACTTGCACTTGGTGCTGTCATTGCCTGAACATCACCTTCTGTCCCGATAGTCGTTCGAACAGAAAATGCCATTTTGTGCGAGCAGCTTGTCTGACACGAAAATGACCTGAATTACAAAGGGGCGAGTGGGAAAGGCCGCGTTGGTCTGCTTGTTCACAGCAAAGAATTTTCAGCGTTTCCTTGTGGTCTAGTGTTTAGGATTCGGAGCTTTCATCACCACGGCAACGGTTCGATTGGTGTCTGTCTCAACATCTGCATATTATCCACTCTACCATAAGTGGACTGGACTCAAATTGCTGATTTTTCACTGTGAGGGTGAAGAGACATAAATGTGTGGACATTAGTTACGAATTCATCAGCTGGGTTGCACCTTTGCTTCTCCCCCCGTCTCAGTCTTTCCATCTTTACCCTTCACTGCCGGTGTTCCAGGTTCGATCATCCGTGGCCGTTCAACGAAGCCTGAGAAGTCCATGAGGGAAAAACACAGAGAGTCAGAGACAGAGACAAGGTGGGATCAAAGTACAGGAAGAAATAGGATCAATGTCAAGTTCTGCGAACGGGCAGAATTTAAGATGGAGCTTGGGAGAGATTCCTTCACGTGTCTCGCAATTTTGCAAGAGACCATTGGGCTCCAAATTAAAAGCATAAGCCGCGCTGGAGAGTCTCTCTGAGAGAGGGAATGCGGTTCGTCAACTCCAGTTCATCGTTATTTGAGCAGTAAAAATAACTTTAAGAAGTATCACTGCGAGGAGGATTCGAACGTACGCAGGAAATCCCCAGGGGATTTCGAGTCCAACGCCTTAACCACTCGGCCATCGCAGCTACAAACATCTGTTATGCACGGCTGTAAATCAGAATGTGATCTGTGATACAATGTTCTCTCTGACAGGTGAAAGGCCCTGATCCCTGGTCTGTGCTGATTCTCTGATAGTTTACTGGGTAAAGGCCCTGATCCCCGGTCTGTGCTGATTCCCTGATAGTTTACTGGGATTCATTCTGTATCTGTCAGTCTCTGGTACTGTGTGTGAGTGTGGGATTCATTCTGTATCTGTCAGTCTCTGGTACAGTGTGTGAACTTGGGATTGATTCTGTATCTTGTCAGCATTGTGTGTGAGAGTTTGTGATTCATTCTTTATATGCAGTCTCTCATACTGTGTGTTAGTGTGGGATTCTTTCGGTATCTGTCAGTCTCTGGTACTCCATGTGAGTGTGGGACTCATTCTTTATATACAGTCCCCATGACTGTATGTGGGAGTTGAATTCATCCTAAATATGCAGTTACTCATACTGCATGTTAGTGTGGGATTCATACTGTACCTATCATTCCCTGGTACTTGATGAGAGTGTGGGATTAACTCTGTGTCTGTCAGTCTCTAGTACTGTATGTGAGTTTGGGATTCATTCTGTATCTGTGAGTGTTGGATTCATTCTGTGTTTGTGTGTCTCTGGTACTGTATCTGAATGTGAGATTCATTCTGTATCTGTACGTAATTATTCTCTCAGATTACATTATTGCGTTCAATACTTTAGCTTTAATATCTTAATGTTTGAAGAGTTTTACTCCTTATTTAATTTGTAAATATGGACGAACTTTAGGATTTAATGTTGGAGGTTTTAATCAGATAATTTGTGTGCTTTTTGGACTACTATTAAATCTGAGTACAATTGTGGATGATAATGAATCTTTCAAACTGATAAGGTGACATTTTTGAATTGGTTTGTAATGTGTAGATCAGTCTGTAGAAATGGAATTGATACTGTATCTTTCAGTCTAATATTGTATGAGATTTTTGGACTGGTATATAATGTGTACCTCAGTCTGCACTAATAGAATTGATACTCTATCTTTAAATTTCATTCTGCGAGTGCAGTCTGAACTGGTATCTAATTTGCTTCTCAGGTTTACTATCTTTCAGTATTTCTCAATCGATACTGTACGTGAGGTTTGGATTTGTAGCAAATGGTACACTTTTCGAATGGATATTGCATGTATTAAAGTCATGTGTGTGAGAGTTCTGGGATAGTATTCAATTGGAATCTCGGGTACATTATTGGGATTCATTCTGTCCCTTTCAATCGGGTACCATGTGTGATTTCTCTCTGGTATTTAATTCGTAGCTATGTTGCCCTATTGTGAGATTGACACAGTGCCTTTCAATCTGAGAGTGTGATTTTGGACTGGGATTTTTGTATCTACCTGTCAGCGGGACAGAGTTCGGGGCAAATGGAACAGTGTCTGCCTCACCCGCTCTGTTTGACTGTTGGATTGAAATTATGTCTCTGGAACTTGGGATCAGTGTGAGACTGACTACTTCTGCTGTCTGAGACTGTGGAACTGATGACCTGTCTGTGTCTCTGTGCTCTGTGGGTGATAATGTACCTCCTGTGTGTGAGAAGGAGCTGGCTGCACTCCTCCTTGTGCCTCGGGTGGAGGAAACATCATATTCATTCTGAGACTGCATCTTCTGTCACTCCATCTTGGAATAGAAATTGGAATGGAATATTTTCCAATTTGTTACTGGGTGAAAACGGGACATTACAGGTCAGTTTCTCTCTCTCTCTCTTTTGTACAGCTCATGAAGGTGGGATACTGTTACTGAGAGTGATACAGAGACACTGATAGGAAGTGTTATTCTGATACTGTGCCTGTCTGTTTTTATCTCTCTCTAGCGCTGTACATGAAGGTGGAATATTGTTACTGAGTGTGAAACGGACACACTGATGGGAAGTGTGAGACTGATACTGTGTCTGTGTGTCTCTCTCTGTCTGTCTGTCTGTCTCCCCAGTGCTGTACAAGGAGGCGGGATACTGTTACTGAGCGTAATATAGACACACTGATAGAAAGGGAAAGACTGATTCTGTGTCTGTGAACAGACCTCCGGTGCTATTGGTGAGACGGTCACTGTCCCTTTTACTGCATATCAACCGGTCTGACGGGGCATTCATCATTCGCCAGTCCTGTAAGGAAAGGTGGAGAGAAACCGTCTGTAACTGTCTGACACTGGACTGTCTGTGAGAGTTGAATTTATTCAGTAAGTAGTCGTGTCTGGGTGTTGAGAACGGGATGGAGAGGACACCAGTTACTATTATCTGACAGTCAGTCAGTTTAGGAGGAGAGAGAAACACAGAGAGACTGGTGGAGCCCAGAGCGGATAATTTGTATTTTCATCTTAACCAAACATATCACCGTGTGCGGACAATATAATAATATAAAAGGAGGAGGAAAAGGTGAGGCCCAGACAGCATTGAGTCTCATTTCACTACAGACGGACGCAGGACTTGTCCCAGGTGAGGGTTTTGTGTTTAAAGATTACTTCACTAAAAACACCTTGACGATCTGGGGTTACAGACGGACATGACGGGCAGGAAAAGACCAGCTCGTTCATCAATCCTGCCCCACATGCCTGGAGCATCGTGACTGGACACTTCCTACACACACCACCAGCCCCACCCACCGGGAACATGGAATCTCCTGGGAGCGGTCACAAAGCAGAAAAAAATCCAGAAAAAAACCACTCACCTTCGATATGATGCGATCTCTGCCCCAGTCAAGAACCGGTCCAGATCCCTCGAGAAGGCGGAGAGAGAGTCAGCACCCACCGCACCAGAGAGAGTCAGAGTCAGCACCCACCGCACCAGAGAGAGTCAGAGTCAGCACCCACCGCACCAGAGAAAGTCAGCACCCACCGCACCAGAGAGAGTCAGCACCCACCGCACCGGAGAGAGTCAGCACTCACCGCACCGGAGAGAGTCAGCACTCACCGCACCGGAGAGAGTCAGCACCCACCGCACCAGAGAGGGTCAGCGCCCACCGCACCAGAGAGAGTCGGCACCCACCGCACCAGAGAGGGTCAGCGCCCACCGCACCAGAGAGAGTCAGCACTCACCGCACAGGAGAGAGTCAGCACCCACCGCACCAGAGAGAGTCAGCACTCACCGCACCGGAGAGAGTCGGCGCCCACCGCACCAGAGAGGGTCGGCACCCACCGCACCAGAGAGGGTCGGCACCCACCGCACCAGAGAGAGTCAGCACCCACCGCACCAGAGAGAGTCAGCGCCCACCGCACCAGAGAGGGTCAGCGCCCACCGCACCAGAGAGAGTCAGCACCCACCGCACCAGCCGGGAATGCATTCCAGATGCTCACTCCTCTCTGGGAAAAGAAGAAGCTCCCAACATCCAGACTATTCTTCCCTCTTTGTGGTCGGAACGCCGATCCGCTGCTTCCCCCCAATCTGTGAAACTGGAAATAATCGATCACTGGGCAAGCTGATCAACCATGAGATGGGAGCCATTCAAACACCGTGGGCGCTCTCCCATTGAATTATATTCTGTGCGGAGCGTTCGGTTTTTCGCGAGGTGAAGAAACTCTTGTCTCTCCTTGTGTGTAAATGTGAGGCGAGTCTCAGATTATATTCTCACAGTTGAATCTAAAATTGGAAATGTAACTTGTTTGGAGATGCCGGGGATTGAACCCACGACCTGATACATGCAAAGCATGCGCTCTTCCACTGAGCGACATCCCCACGGGTCAAAAGGTACCTGAGAAATAAACAAGCCTGCACTTTAGAAGTGAAGCCGTGAGCTTTCTGCTCCGTCTCTCCAGGACATCGAGATGCCCAGCGGTGCCGCGTGTTCACAATGTTCAACCTCTGCTTCAGTTCACGGGGTTTCTGCTCCTCTTTACTTTGAACTTTCCAAAAAAAAAGTCTGCGGAAATAAAAAAAACCCAATCGCTAATGGTCAGTGACAAGGCTGAAATCCAACCTCTGAATCATAAAGTGAGATGGAAGAATGACAGAGCGTCAAACAGGAACAAGAGCTGGGACTGCTCGCTCGATATTGCACCGTCACACATTCCCCTCAGTCGGCGGCTGCTTTGAGTTGAGCTGTTGAGGGGACCGTGAGATGAAGTCCCGCTCCGGGACAATTTAATGCTTGTGGAGCCTCAGAAGTTGGAACTCGCTGAGCTCAAAAAGCGTCATTCAACTTTCCGTGGGTAATTCTGGTGAAAAATTACATGAAGAGAGGCTGGGAGTTGAACCGAGAACCTCAACACAAGCAAAACATGCGCTCTGCCACTGAACTAAATCCCCAGATTACAGAAAACTCGAACCAAGGACAGAAGAACTGATTGTCCTCATTTTATGAGGCCACCCGTGGTGGGTGTGCACTCCACTCACTGCATTTTACTGGAGAAATAATCAATTTATATTATGTAACTATCCTCCACTCTGCATTTTACTGGAGAAATAATCAATTTATATTATGTAACTATCCTCCACTCACTGCATTTTACTGGAGAAATAATCAATTTATATTATGTAACTATCCTCCACTCACTGCATTTTACTGGAGAAATAATAAATTTATATTATGTAACTATCCCCCACTCACTGCATTTTACTGGAGAAATAATCAATTTATATTATGTAACTATCCCCCACTCTGCATTTTACTGGAAAAATAATCAATTTATATTATGTAACTATCCCCCACTCACTGCATTTTACTGGAGAAATAATCAATTTATATTATGTAACTATCCTCCACTCACTGCATTTTACTGGAGAAATAATCAATTTATATTATGTAACTATCCCCCACTGACTGCATTTTACTGGAAAAATAATCAATTTATATTATGTAACTATCCCCCACTCACTGCATTTTACTGGAGAAATAATCAATTTATATTATGTAACTATCCCCCACTCACTGCATTTTACTGGAGAAATAATCAATTTATATTATGTAACTATCCCCCACTCACTGCATTTTACTGGGGAAATAATCAATTTATATTATGTAACTATCCTCCACTCACTGCATTTTACTCCTCCTCGGACCGCTGTCCTAGGAGGAGTGTTTGCTCGTGCTGTTGGGGAGGGTTTAAACTAAAGTGGCAGGGGGTTGGGAACCTGAGCAGGGAGAGAGAGGAAAGCGTAACAGGAAGGGACAGAAGGTATGGAGTAATAGATAAAGTGTTAAAAAAGGAAAAAGCAGGAACTAAGCGTCACAAAACAGATTTGAAAGTTCTTTATCTGAATGCACGTAGCATTCGTAATAAAATGGACGAGTTAACGGCACAAATAACTACGTATGGGTATGATCTTGTGGCCATTACAGAAACATGGCTGCAGGGTGACAACGACTGGGAATTAAATATGCCAGGGTATTTAACAATCAGGAAGGACAGGCAGGAAGGAAGGGGAGGTGGGGTGGCTATGTTAATAAAGGAAGGAATCACTGTAATACAGAGAAATGATATTGGGACAAAGCATCAAGATAATGAAACAGTTTGGGTGGAGATAAGGAATAATAAGGGAAAAAAACATTAGTGGGCGTAGTATATAGGCCTCCTAATAGTTGCAACTCTGCTGGAAGAAGTATTAATCAGGAGATAGTCGGGGCATGTAATAAGGGAACAGCCATAATTATGGGGGATTTTAATTATCATATTAACTGGACAAATCAAATTGGGCAGAGCAGCCTTGAGGACGAGTTCATTGAGTGCATCAGGGATGGATTTCTTGAGCAGTATGTAACTGATCCTACAAGGGGGCAGGCAACCTTGGACCTGGTCCTGTGTAATGAGTCAGGATTAATTAATAATGTCCTAGTTAAGGATCCCCTTGGAACGAGCGACCACAACATGGTTGAATTCCATATCCAATTAGAGGGTGAGAAGGTTGATTCTCAAACAAGCGTACTGAGCTTGAATAAAGGAGACTATGATGGTATGAGAGTGGAATTGATTAAAGTGGACTGGGAAAATAGATTAAAGGGTAAGACGGTACATGAGCAGTGGTGTTCATTTAGGGAGTTATTTTACAACTTTCAAAATAAATATATTCCACTGAGGAAAAAAGGGTGTAAAAGAAATGACAGCCATCCGTGGCTAAGTAAAGAAATCAAGGATAGTATCCGACTAAAAACAAGGACATATAAGGTAGCCAAACTTAGTGGGAGGATAGAAGATTGGGAATTCTTCAAAAGACAGCAAAAAGTAACTAAAGGATTGATTAAGAAAGGGAAGTTAGATTATGAAAAGAAATTAGCAAAAAAATATAAAAACAGATAGCAAGAGTTTCTATAGTTATATAAAAAGAAAAAGGGTGGCTAAGGCAAACATAGGTCCCTTAGAGGATGAGACCGGGAAATTAATGGTGGGAAACATGGAGATGGCAAAAATGCTGAACAAATATTTTGTTTCAGTCTTTACAGTAGAGGACACTAAGAATATCCCAACACTGGACAAACAGGGGACTCTCGGGGGGGAGGAGCTAAATACGATTAAAATCACTCAGGAGATGGTACTCAGTAAAATAATGGGACTCAAGGCGGATAAATCCCCTGGACCTGATGGCTTCCATCCTAGGGTCTTGAGGGAAGTGGCAGTAGGGATTGTGGATGCTTTGGTGATAGTTTTCCAAAATTCCCTGGACTCAGGAGAGGTCCCGGCAGATTGGAAAACTGCTAATGTAACACCGTTATTTAAAAAGGGTAGTAGGCAGAAGGCTGGAAATTATAGGCCAGTTAGCTTAACATCTGTGGTGGGTAAAATTTTGGAGTCTATTATTAAGGAGACAGTAACGGAACATTTAGATAAGCATAATTTAATAGGACAAAGTCAGCATGGCTTTATGAAGGGGAAGTCATGTCTGACAAATTTGCTTGAGTTCTTCGAGGATATAACGTATAGGGTGGATAAAGGGGAACCAGTGGACATAGTTTATTTAGACTTCCAGAAGGCATTCGACAAGGTGCCACATAAAAGATTATTACTTAAGATAAAAAATCACGGGATTGGGGGTAATATTCTGGCATGGGTGGAGGATTGGTTATCGAACAGGAAGCAGAGAGTTGGGATAAATGGTTCATTTTCGGACTGGCAACCAGTAACCAGTGGTGTTCCACAGGGGTCGGTGCTGGGTCCCCAACTCTTTACAATCTATATTAACGATTTGGAGGAGGGGACCGAGTGCAACATATCAAAATTTGCAGATGATACAAAGATGGGAGGGAAAGTAGAGAGTGAGGAGGACATAAAAAACCTGCAAGGGGATATAGACAGGCTGGGTGAGTGGGCGGAGATTTGGCAGATGCAATATAATATTGGAAAATGTGAGGTTATGCACTTTGGCAGGAAAAATCAGAGAGCAAGTTATTTTCTTAATGGCGAGAGACTGGAAAGTACTGCAGTACAAAAGGATCTGGGGGTCCTAGTGCAAGAAAATCAAAAAGTTGGTATGCAGGTGCAGCAGGTGATCAAGAAAGCCAACGGAATGTTGGCTTTTATTACTAGGGGGATAGAATATAAAAACAAGGAGGTATTGCTGCAGTTATATAAGGTATTGGTGAGACCGCACCTGGAATACTGCATACAGTTTTGGTCTCCATACTTAAGAAAAGACATACTTGCTCTCGAGGCAGTACAAAGAAGGTTCACTCGGTTAATCCCGGGGATGAGGGGGCGGACATATGAGGAGAGGTTGAGTAGATTGGGACTCTACTCATTGGAGTTCAGAAGAATGAGAGGCGATCTTATTGAAACATATAAGATTGTGAAGGGTCTTGATCGGGTGGATGCAGTAAGGATGTTCCCAAAGATGGGTGAAACTAGAACTAGGGGGCATAATCTTAGAATAAGGGGCTGCTCTTTCAAAACTGAGATGAGGAGAAACTTCTTCACTCAGAGGGTGGTAGGTCTGTGGAATTTGCTGCCCCAGGAAGCTGTGGAAGCTACATCATTAGATAAATTTAAAACAGAAATAGACAGTTTCCTAGAAGTAAAGGGAATTAGGGGTTATGGGGAGCGGGCAGGAAATTGGACATGAAGCTGAGTTCGGATCGGTCAATGCCCTGTGGGTGGCGGAGAGGGCCCAGGGGCTATGTGGCCGGGTCCTGCTCCGACTTCTTGTGTTCTTTAGATTTGTGGTTGGGATCAGATCAGCCATGATCTTATTGAATGGCGGAGCAGGCTCGAGGGGCCGATTGGCCTACTCCTGCTCCAATTTCTTATGTTCTTATGTTCTTATCCCCCACTCACTGCATTTTACTGGAGAAATAATCAATTTATATTATGTAACTATCCCCCACTCACTGCATTTTACTGGAGAAATAATCAATTTGTTTAATGTAACAATCCCCCACTCACTGCATTTTAATGGTGAAATAATCAATTTATTTTATGTAACTATCCCCCACTCACTGCATTTTAATGGAGAAATAATCAATTTGTTTAATGTAACTATCCCCCACTCTGCATTTCACTGGAGAAATAATCAATTTATTTTATGTAACTATCCCCCACTCACTGCATTTTAATGGAGAAATAATCAATTTGTTTAATGTAACTATCCCCCACTCTGCATTTTAATGGAGAAATAATCAATTTATATTATGTAACTATCCCCACCAGGTTTTAGCTGTTGTCAGAAATAGTCCCTTCGTGGTCGCCAATTGTCGAATTTAAACCACTATTTTCAGGATTATAATCCAATCCAATCTGAGGACTGGTTCCTGACAACAACAAGATCACCACTGGTACTGGTATTACGGTTAAAGGCAAAACCGATTTATTAATCACATCACAATTAGTGCAAAAAGGTGATACTTAACAAAGAGAAATAGTGAGTGTTCCTTGAAACCTCGGGAGTGTCCCTCCAAGTGACTACGGTGCGGTCTCTCTCTCTCTCTATCCCTCCAAGTGACTACGGTGCGGTCTCTCTCTCTCTCTCTCTCTGTCCCTCCAAGTGACTACGGTGCGGTCTCTCTCTCTCTCTCTATCCCTATCCCTCCAAGTGACTACGGTGCGGTCTCTCTCTCTCTCTCTCTCTATCCCTCCAAGTGACTACGGTGCGGTCTCTCTCTCTCTCTCTCTATCCCTCCAAGTGACTACGGTGCGGTCTCTCTCTCTCTCTCTCTATCCCTCCAAGTGACTACGGTGCGGTCTCTCTCTCTCTCTCTCTCTCTATCCCTCCAAGTGACTACGGTGCGGTCTCTCTCTCTCTCTCTCTGTCCCTCCAAGTGACTACGGTGCGGTCTCTCTCTCTCTCTCTCTATCCCTCCAAGTGACTACGGTGCGGTCTCTCTCTCTCTCTCTATCCCTCCAAGTGACTACGGTGTGGTCTCTCTCTCTCTCTCTCTCTATCCCTCCAAGTGACTACGGTGCGGTCTCTCTCTCTCTCTCTCTCTATCCCTCCAAGTGACTACGGTGCGGTCTCTCTCTCTCTCTCTCTCTCTATCCCTCCAAGTGACTACGGTGCGGTCTCTCTCTCTCTCTCTCTCTGTCCCTCCAAGTGACTACGGTGCGGTCTCTCTCTCTCTCTCTTGCTGTGATCTGTTGACTGAAAAGTTCTCTTCTTCCTTGCCAGAATCTTGTGCGCCTTCCTCAGCTTTTGAGGTCTCTTCTTATTCCCTTTTTCAGTTTATGAGCAGTTCACTCTCACATCCACATCTCTCAGCCTGACCATTATTCATGTCTCTCAACCTTCAGAAGTTACATTCCAAGCATAACTCCTGGTCCCATCCGTGCCTTGTTGTTACAGACTTAACAGAACCTTATTTAGAGTTTACATTGCCAGCCTTCACAGAACCGTTTGTATAAACAGACTTCTGCTCACTGGCTTGTGGAGGCTCGAGATAGAGAGGCCTGAGCCTGAGTGACTCCTTGATTTAATGAACCTTCAGTCCCTTCATCTACATGTCTTTTAGACATTATGCTATTACAGCACATTCCTCCCTTCGGTCTGTTCATTCCCACTTTACTGTTGTCAGCATCCTTTTAGTTTTAACTGCAAACTTGACTATAATAACCATCATGCATCCTTCTCGGCCCACCAGCACTTTCTTATTGAACACACGTTACATGGTTCATTCTATATTAATACACAGTACAGTTTACATTTATAGATACATAGATTCACAGTACATTTTGTTCTACTTCCACTATTAATTATAATTATACTAAATTCTATCTGTTAATGGGTTAATCCTTACACGTTGTTCTTCCTGACTCGAAACACCATAGTTCAGTCCTGGATGTGATTAACTGCAGAATCCAACCCCTGCAGTCACTTGTGAACTCGCTGGTGTCTCAGCACATGTGATGACTGAGTGAATCCCTTCCCACACACGGAGCAGGTGAACAGTCTCTCCACAATGTGCGTGAGTTGATGTGTCAGCAGTTCATTTCTGCTTTTAAAGCTCTTCTCAAAGTTACTGCATTAAAAGGTCACTCAATAGTGTGAACAAGTTGATATCTCAGAAGGTGGGATGAATTAGTGAATCCCTTCCCACACATGGAGCAGGTGAACAGTCTCTCCCCAATGTCAGTGTGTTGGTGTTTCAGATCATTTGTTTTAAAGCCCTTCTCACAGTCAGAACATTTCAGAGGTCTCTTATCAGAGTGAACTCGCTGGTGTCTCAGCAGGTGTGATGACCGAGTAAATCTCTTCTTACACAGGGAGCAGGTGAACGGCCTCTCCCTGACGGGAGTGTGTCGATGTCTTCACAATTTGTATCTGCATTTAGAGCTCTTCGTGCAGTCAGAACATTCAAAAGGTCTCTCCCCAGTCTGAACAAGTTGGTGTGTCAGCAGTTTGGATGAAATAGTGAATCCCTTCCCTCACACGGAGCAGGTGAGCGGCCTCTCCCCAGTGTGACTGCGTTGGTGTGTCAGCAGATTCCTTTTGCTTTTAAACCTCTTCTCACAGTCGGAACATTTAAAAGGTCTCTCATCGGAGTGAACTCGCTGGTGTCTCAGCAGGGTGGAAGAATGAGTGAATTTCTTCCCACACACGGAGCAGGAGAACGGCCTCTCCCCAGTGTGAACTCGCTGGTGTATCAGCAGGTGGCATGATCGAGTAAATCTCTTCTTACACACGGAGCAGGAGAACGGTCTCTCCCCAGTGTGAGTGCGTTGGTGTTGCAGCAGTTCAATTTTGCTTTTAAAGCTCCTCTCACAGTCAGAACATTTAAAAGGTCTCCCATCAGTGTGAACAAGTTGATGTTTCAGCAGGGAGGATGACTGAGTGAATCTCTTCTTACACACGGAGCAGGTGAACGGCCTCTCCCCAGTGTGAACTCGCTGGTGTTTCAGCAGGTGGCATGATCGAGTAAATCTCTTCTTACACACGGAGCAGGAGAACGGCCTCTCCCCAGTGTGACGGCATCGATGAATTTCCAGCCTGGACGGGTAATTGAATCCCTTCCCACAGTCTCCACATTTCCACGGTTTCTCCATGGTCCGGGTGTCCTTGTGTCTCTCCAGGTTGGACGATCAGTTGAAGCCTCGTCCACACACAGAACACGTGTACGGTTTCTCCCCGCTGTGAATGGTGTGATGTTTTTTCAGGCTGTGTAACTGGTTAAAGCTCTTTCCACAGTCAGTGCACTGGAACACTCTCACTCGGGTGTGTGTGTCTCGGTGCTTTTCCACTCACACTGATGTTTGAAATCTTCTCCCACAGATAGAACAGACAAACATTTCTCCTTCCACATTCAAAGGCCGATGATATTCAGGTCCTGATGAATCGAGTGACTCTGTCAGATCTTGGCATGCTGTTTGGTTTGAGTTTCCCTCTGCAAATCCTCCCCTTCTAATACCCTATAAAGGAGTTTATAAAAGTCATCACTGTAAGTACAGGGTAGAAATTCAGAACAGACAATTCTAGTTTCTACAAAACCTTCTTTCCTCTCTTGTGCCTCAAAGCTGTAAATCCCCGTCCCACACACTCTCCCTCCTCCCTGTGCTGAAATCCAAACTCATCGCATCATCTTTCAGTGGCCCGAAACCATGAGTGAAAGGGTGAGAGAGTGAGTGAGAGAGAAAGTGTGAGAGAGTGAATGTGAGAGAGTGAATGTGAGAGAGTGAATGTGAGAGAGTGAATGTGAGTGTGAGAGAGAGAGTGTGAGTGAATGTGAGAGTGAGAGTGAGAGTGAGAGTGTGAATGTGAGAGAGTGAGTGTGAGTGAGTGTGTGAGTGAATGTGAGAGTGAATGTGAGAGTGAATGTGAGTGAGTGAGAGAGTGAATGTGAGTGAGTGTGAGAGTGTGAGATAGTGAATGTGAGAGTGAATGTGTGTGAATGTGAGTGAGTATGAAAGAGTGAACGTGAGGGAGTGAGTGTGAGAGAGAGAGTGTGAGTACAGCAGTGGGCTCGGTGTGGAGAATGAAGTGGGGCAGGTGGAGCACGTTTCAGTGGGGCAGCAGTGATCATAATCTCATTAGGTTTAGAATATTTATGGAAAAGGACAGGGGACAGTCAAATGTGAAAATTCTTAACTGGAGGAGGGCTAATTCCAGTGAGTTAAAAAGGGATCTTTTCTGTGTGGATTGGAATCAAAAATTGTCAGGCAGAAGAGTAATTGAACAGTGGGAGGCCTTCAAGGAGGAGTTGGTTTGGGTGCAGAGTGGACAGATTCCCACGAGGAGGAAAGGAACAGCATCCAAAGCTCGAGCTCGGATGAATAAAGATATAGAGATCACCATTTCTCCTTCATTTACAGACGATCACTGACCGATCATCATTTCTCCTTCATTTACAGAAGTTTCCTGACTGATCACCATTTCTCCTTAATTTACAGACATTCCCTGACCGATTACCGTTTCTCCTTCATTTAAAGACGTTCCCTGACTGATCATTATTTCTGCTTCATTTGTAGACGCTCCCTGACCAATCACATATCTCCTTCATTTACAGATGCTCCCTGACCAATCACATTTCTTCGTCATTTACAGACGCTCCCTGACCGATCACCAGTTCTTCAATTACAGACACTCCCTGACCGATCTCCATTTCTCCTTCAATTACAGACGTTCCCTGACTGTTCACCATTTCTCCTTCATTTACAGATGCTCCCTGACTGATCACTATTTCTCCTTCAATTGCAGACGCTCCCTGACAGATCACCATTTCTCATTCATTTACAGATGCTCCCTGACCAATCACATTTCTCCGTCATTTACAGACGCTCCCTGACCGATCACCAGTTCTTCAATTACAGACACTCCCTGACCGATCTCCATTTCTCCTTCAATTGCAGACGCTCCCTGACCGATCGCCATTTCTCCTTCATTTACAGACGCTCCCTGACCGATCCCCATTTCCCCTTCATTTCCCGGCGGGTAGTGAGGGGGGGATAATGTTCACTGTTTTATATTCGGGTCTGGGGCCGCACTCGGGGTTTGTAAAGCCTGAGCCTGGGCCTGAGCCCGGACCCGGGCCCCGGGGTTTATTGAGCCTCTTGCTCCGATCCTCTGACCTGCACCGAACGCGCTCCTCCCGCAGCCTCGACTGGCCGCGCATGCTCAGGACACACTGCCCGATAATGAGTCACTACTGCGCCTGCGCGCTGGGCTCCACTGATTCAGATAGGGCACAATCTGCACCGCGCTGCATGCTGGGTGATGCAGCCGCCATTGATGATTTTACTGTCCGGCCGAAAAGCAAAGACATTGGAAGCAGGGAGAGCGCGTTTGGACCAAGGATAATAAAATAAACTGAAACCCCAGCGCTTCGAGCCATTAAAACCGGCACAAACACACAGCATAGAAGCGCCCCCCCTCCACCCCGAATTTGGTGAACTCCAGAAAAAAAATTTTCAGTGACTTTTATTAATTTCGTTTTATTAAATGTTGCAACTGAAGGGTTCAATTAATGTTTATTTTCCAAATGCACCTCGGGACTGCCAGTCTCACCATTAATCCCGCCTGGCTATTAAGGAGAGTTCCGGACCAAAAGGAGGAGCGGAAATTTATAGGCATTTCATATAACTCGTGGGGTGTTGCAGGGATCAGGACTGTGGCCTCAATTATTTACAATGTATATCAATGACTTGGATGAAGGAACAGAGTGTCTTGTGGCCAGATTTGCTGATGGTACAAAGATAGGTGGAAAAGCAAGTTGCAATGAGGACACAACGTGTCTGTGAAGGGATGTTGACAGGTTAAGCGAATGGGCAAAAAATTGGCAGATGGAATATAATGTGGGAAAATGTGAAGTCATTCACTTTGGGAGGAAAAAAATATTTTGCTTTTTTATTTGAATGGAGAAATACTACAAAATGCTGCAGTACGGAGGGATCTGGGTTTCCTCGTGCAAGAAAGACAAAATTCAACATACAGGTGCAGCAGGTAATCCGGAAGGCAAACGGAATATTGGCTTTTATGTCTCGGGGGATGGAGCATCAAAGCAGTGAAGTCATGCTACAAATGTACAGGGTGCTGGAAATGTACAGGAACCTAAAGCAATTAAGATTAGTAAAGAAAAAGTACTGGAGGAATTAATGGGACTAAAAGCTGACAAATTCTTTGGACCTGATGGCCGACATCCTAGGGTTTAAAAAGAGGTGGCTGCAGAGAAAGTGGATGCACTGGTTTTATCTTCCAGAGTTCCCATGATTCTCGAAAGATCCCCATGGATTGGAAGGTACCAAATGTAACCCTGCTATTCAAGAAAGAGGGAGAGAGAAAACAGGGAACTACAGAACCTTTAGCCTGACAATAGTAGTAGGGAAATTGCGAGAATCTATTACTAGGGACGTGGTAACAGGGCACTTAGAAAATCATAATATGATTAGGCACATGCAACACGGTTTTATGAAAGGGAAATCGTGTTTGACAAATCTATTTGAGGTTTTGAGGGTGTTGATAGCAGGGTAGATAAGGGAGAACCAGTGGATGTAGAATATTTGGATTTTCAAAAGGCATTCGATAAGGTGCCACACAAAAGTTTGTTGAACAAGATTAGGGCTCATGGGATTGTGGGTAATATATTAGCATGGATTGGGGATTGGTTGACGGAGAGAAAACAGAAACTCGTAATAAACAGGTCATTTTCGGATTGGCAGTTTGTAACTAGTGGGGTGCCGTGAAGATCAGTGCTTGGGCCTCAGATATTTACAATCTATATTAATGACTTAGATGAGGGGACCGAGTGTAATGTATCCAAGTTTGCTGACGATACAAAACGAGGTGGGAAAGTAAGCTGTGAGGAGGACACAAAGAGGATGAAAAGTGATACAGACAGGTTAAGTGAGTGGGCTAGAAGTTGGTAAATGAAGTATAAAGTGGGGAAATGTGAGGTTATTAACTTTGGTAGGAAGAATAGAAAAGCAGAATATCTTTTAAAAGGTGAGAGAGTATGAAATGTTGGTATTCAGAGGGATTTGTGTGTCCTTGTACACGGATCACAGAAAGTTAACATGCAGATGCAGCAAGCAATTAGGAAAGCAAATGGTATGTTGGCCTTTATTGCGAGGTGGTTGGAGTACAAGGATAAGGAAGTCTTGCTGTAATTATATAGGGCTTTGGTGAGACCACATCTGGAGTACTGTGTACAATTTTGATCTCCTTACCTGCGGAACGATACACTTGTCTTAGAGTGGGTGCAACAAAGGTTCACTAGATTGATTCCGGGGATAAGAAGGTTGTCCTGTGAGGAGAGATTGAGCAGAATGGGCCTATATTCTCTGGAGTTTACAATAATGAGGTGTTCTCATTGAAACATGTAAAATTGTTAGAGGGCCTGACAGGGTAGATGCTGGGATGCTGTTTCCCCTGGCTGGAGAGTCCAGAACTAATGGTTATAATCTCAAGATAAGGGGCCGGCCATTTGGTACAGAGATGAGGAATAATTACTTCACTGAGAGGGTTGTGAACCATTGGAATTCTCCACCCCAGAGGGCTGTGGATGCTGAGCCATTGAATAGATTCAAAACTGAGGGAGATAGAATTTTGGAAACAAAGGAACTCAAGGGATATGGGGATCGGTCGGGAAAGTGGATTTGAGGCCGAAGATCAGCGATGACGCTGTCAAATGGCGGAGCAGGCTCGAGGGACTGAATGGCCAACTCTTGCTCCTTTCGCTGATGTTGGTCCGCTGGAAAAGCAGAAGTTGCCAGCTGTTTTAAAACTTTTCGCCTGAACAGGGACTTGAACCCTGGACCCTCAGATCACCACCTGTTTTAAAAGTCTGATGCTCTACCGACTGAGCTCTCCAGGTTCGCTGTTGGATTGGTTTCCATCATACAGATTCATGGTGGGACTCTGAATTATCCCTGTCGATGGAGAAGAAGGGGAGAATTCCTTTTTACAATTTTCAGCAACGTGTTGAGGAGAATCCTTGTTTCTGTTGAACATGATGTAAGAAACATGGACAGCGAACTCGTGAGTTTACAATTCTTCTTGTTTGTACAAAATGTCTTGTCATTCGTTCGCAGCAATTAAAAAAAACACTCTACCCAATGGCTCAAAAGCAAAGCTTGTTCCACACGGGAGCTGGGAAAGGCCTCTCGACATTTCAGCCGATCAACAATTGAAAGCTGAATAATTTCACCCGTTACACCGTGACACCAGGCAGCAGATTTGCCTCCCGAATTTTCCCAACACGACACTTCAAACCGATGAATCCCTGCTTCACGGAAAGAAGAATTGTGTTTTTGGTTCTTTAGATTTAAAGATGTCGTGCCGGCCGCTTTACCATTTCAGCTCTCGCCAATCGCCCCCTCTCCCTCCTATAAACAAATAAACTCTCACCTGCTATTGCAAGAGGGGAGGCCAGAGGAGCCTCAGTGCCCACATGGGGACATGAAGAAGTCGATGTGTTATGGAACTGGTTGTACCTTGAACTCCAGTCAAAATGTTTAGAAGGTTCAACTACTTTAGATGGTGCTGGAGCTCACAACCCCAGCATTTCTCGAGTGTATAATTATTGTAGAAATAACGCGCGCTGACCGATTGCTCCACTGGAGCCGCGCACGGTCTGTGTCCCCAGTGCTCCCATCAAACAGCTTCATCCTCGGTCTCTCAATTATCACTTCCTGATCTTTCCCACACAGAAGCCTCCAACCAAGAGGCGATTCGTTAAACATCAGCAGTGATCTTTAAAAGCCCTGAAATCTTAAACAATGCCCCTGAAGATAATAACATTTAATTATATTATTATTGACTAAAGGCCAATTTTTTCACGGTACTTTAAGGAGGATTTGGGCAAAGTGGGAGCTGAAATTATGAAACTCTCTCTGGGCTGTCGGTGATTGGAGAGATGGGCGTTATTTCATTTGAAAACCGAGGTTCGGAACTTCCTGATGGAGAAGTGTGAGAGAAGATTGTGGTTAGTGGCAGTTGCCGGGGAGATCGAGAGGAGAGGGAGAAAAGTCAAAGTCACAGCTGTGACAGCTCAAGTGCTCTGCTTATCTGTAATATTTAGACAGTAATGTACAGCACAGGGCAAACCAGTTTAGAATGTGACCGTGACATGTAAATGTGACGACACGTTCTTGTTTCTGGGCTCATTGAGGTCGGGGTATAATTCTCGATGCGAGGTTCATATCCCGGAGAATCCCTAATTTAGCCCGGGACTTTTGATCTTGAGCTGCGGTTCAAACTTTTGCAAAGAGGGAAAGGAAGTCCCCAAATCACTCCACCTGAATCTCAAGCGCTTTCGGAAGAAATTCAGTTCAAACAATCAGGACTTTAAAGGCACCTCAATGACCTGCACTTTCATTGAACGAGCTTTGCTTACAATTGCATTCGAGCTTGAAACCGCTCTGGGTTTTCATCTAACTGAAGCAGAGTGAGGCCGCTCTGTATCTGTGAGCATGTCGGTGACGAGGTTCGCTCTGATATTGGTCGCTCTCAATTTTTAAAAATTTCACGAAGCCTCAGGGAAAAGAAACCGAGAATCGAATTGTCCCTGTAAGTGATGAATTGAAGGGATTGGTGCTCCAAGCAGATCTGGAAAATGCGCAGTGCGGTCGCTCAGGAATTCCAAATCCACCCTCTCGCCACTCGGCGATCATATTAACTGAGCTTTACTCTGGCCCAGTGTCACCGCGCTGAAATCGAGTATTTCTCCGGCACGTTTCTCTTAACTTCACAGTTGCTGGTTTAAGATTGAAGACCGGCTCGTTGGATTTTCACTCCTGCAAGTTTCAACCATTCATTTTGGACTGACTGGAGACAACTGTTCTATTGGTCACTGCAATCAAAAAGTTCAGCTCAATGAGTTACTGGTTCAGTGGGTGACTTCTTCACCTGTCTCGGTGGTGCTATCGGTTGGTGCGAAAGTTTGATGTTTCGAGCCCTAATTTTATTTTCCCTCAGGATTCATCGCCTCAAAGTTCCAGGGTTTCAATGTGTGTTTTGTCTGCAAGAAAATGTACCGTGATCATTGCCGGCTGAGCAGGGCTGATATTCCACCATTTACCCTGTTGTCGGAGAGCAGGCACATGAATCATATAAAGAAATGGAACATTGGCTTCACGGAAATCACAATTCATAACCCATTTATTTTAAACGGGTTTATTTTAAATGAGTTAACGCCTGCCTTAAATGGTAGACTCAGGACTGTCACACAAACAGGTTAAATCTTCAGAGAATAATTACCACAATCATTTTTAGACTGGACGCTGCACGGTGACTTTGCTGTCAGTGAAGAGAGACGAGAAAGACCAAAGTGCCGTTTGCCCCTCTCAGTGTGGCCCTGAAGGACTGTGTCCAGGCTGAAGTTCTGTTCCCACCGGACGATCCTCCCCCCAGATTGTCCTTTCTGAGCTCCAGTCAGGTGATGTTAAACACTCAGGAGGAAAAGACCAAAATCTACAACAAGGTAATTAAAACAAAACTGATTTATTTAACAGATATCCAGAATATTAAACTCCAGCCCAGTTATAGGGCTTATTAACATCAGCAGAAACAAACCCCAACTGTCAGAATGAACATGGTTCAGTCCTGGATGGGATCAACAGCAGAATCCAACCCCTGTTGTCACTTTTGAACTTCCTGGTGTCTCAGCACGTGTGATGACTGAGTGAATCCCTTCCCACACACGGAATCATAGAATCAGAGAAAGCTACAGCACAGAAGGAAGCCATTCGGCCCATCGTGTCTGTGACGGCCGAAAAAGAGCGATCCAGCATAATCCCACTTTCCAGGGCTTGGTCCGTAGCCCTGTAGGTTACGGCACTTCAAATGCACATCCATGCACTTTTGAAATGAGTTGAGGTTTTCTGCCTCGACCACCCTTTCAGACAGTGAGTTCCAGACCCCGACCACCCTGTCCGCTTCTGTGTATCCTCGAACTTTATCACTGCTATCCGGAGGTCGAGGAGACAACCATTCGCTCCTCTATGACATAAATCGTGAATTATACCCTGACCCCGACGAGCCCAGAAACAAGAACGTGTCCTTAAATTAAAGTGTTACAGACACATTCTGTGAGAGGTCTGTCTGTGCGATGAAATGGTGTTTTTGAACAGTCATTCTGATATCAGTTTCCTCCTCAAACCTCAACAAATACCAATTCCAAAGTGTGACTTTGTCGCTGAATTCCACAAATTAGGTAAAAATAATAAGTGACACAAGGCACTGCGGGGAGTTGAACCCAGGATCACCTGTTTACAAGACAAATGCTTTAACCAACTAAACAACAGCACCAATTCACAGCACCTGTTCCCCACCTCGTCTCACTAATATCGATCAGCGACACGTTACTGTCTGTTCGAGGGACAGACCGTTTGATCTTTGTCCATTTCCCTTGTCCGTTTCCCTGTGCATCCTGATACTGCCTGCATTTCTCGCTGTGTTTATCTTTGTGTATCCATCAGTGTGTTGATACACGGATGATGAAGTGTGCTTGTGTTTGTTACATTAAATAAATTCGGGGTTCAGACAATTCTCGCTCTGACATTGGAGAACTATTGAGCTGAACTTTACAGCGAAGTCTTGTTTATTGTGGTGCTGAAACGAAAAAACCGAAGAGGTCCAAAAAGGGAAAAGGAGCAAAAACTTGTGAGGGAAAATAACGACAACAATTAAGGTATTTACAGGTATATTAAGAGAAAGAAGGGTGACTAAGAGTAATGTGGGACCCTTAAAGACAGATGGAGGTGATATTGTAATTGAAAATCAGGAAATGGCAGAGTTGCTAAATATTTACTTTGCATCGGTCTTCATGGAAAAGGATGAGGCGAACATAGCAGAGACACGAGGAAAACTGTAAATAAATCAAGGGGATTCAGTGTAAATAAAATAATGGCAATGGAGAAAATAATGAGATTGAAGATTGTCAAATCTCCAGGACCTGATGTTTACCATCCCAGGGGAATAAGAGGAATAGGTAAGGAACTTGTACTCATGATCGATCAAAACTCTCTTGATTCAGGAATTGTTGCTTTAATTGAAACATTGTCAATGTCACTCCATTATTTCGGATGGGTCGGAGAGATAAAGTTGGAAATTCTAGGCCTATCAGTCTGACGCCTGTTGTGGGGAAGTTACCAGTATCCGTTATTGGGGAAAGAATGACTGAGCACTTGGATAAATATGGAGTAATCAGAGAGAGCCAGCATGGATTTGTAAAGGGGAAGTCAAGTCTAACAAAGCTCGTTGAACTTTTTGAAGATGTAACTAACGTGCTCGATAATGGAGTGTCTCTGGGTGTTAGATGGACATTGACTTCCAAAGGCATCCAATAAGGGACCACATAAGAGACTGTCAACAAAAATGAGAGTGCGTGGAATTTAAGGCAACCTATTGAAATGGGTCGGGAGTTGGTTAGAAGGTGGGAGGCAGAGGCCCGGGATAATAAGGGATGTACTCAAATTGGCCGGATGTGATTAGTTCTGGAGCATCAGCTTTTTCCGATATGTATAAATGACGGAGATGAAGGAATAGAGAGCCGAACACTCACGTTTGTCGCTGACATCGAGTTAGGAGGCGCAGTGAGTAGTGTAGATGGGAGCATAAAGTTACAAAGGGAAATTGATAGATTCAGTGAGTTGGTAAAACTGTGTCAGATGGAGCTTACATAGAATTACATCGAATGTACATCACAGAAACAGGCAATTCGGCCCAACGAGACTATACCGGTGTTTATGCTGCAGACGAGCCTCCTCCAACCCCTTTTCATCTAACCCTATGAGCAAACTCTAATATTCCCTTCTCCTCTATGTGCTTATCCAGCTTCCCCGTAAATGCATCCATTCTATTCGCCTTAACTACTCCTTGTGGTGGCGAGTTGAACATTCTAACGCCTCTCTGGGTAAGTCTGTTTCTCTTGAATGCCAGATTGGATACATTAGTGACTGTATTAATGTTTCAGAAGATGGGATGATCGAGTGAATCTCTTCCCACACACGGAGCAGGTGAAAAGTCTCTCCCCAGTGTGAGTGCATCGATGTCTCAGCAGTTCGTTTCTGATTTTAAATCTCTTCCCACAGTCAGAACATTTAAAGGTCTCTCAGTGTGAACTCGCTGGTGTGTCAGAAGGAGGGATGACCAAGTGAATCTCTCCTTACACACGGAGCAGGTGAACGGCCTCTCCCCAGTGTGAACTCGCTGGTGTCTCAGCAGGTTGGATGACTGAATGAATCTCTTCCCACACACAGAGCAGGAGAATGGCCTCTCCCCAGTGTGGGAGCATTGGTGCATCAGCAGGGTGGATGACCGAGTGAATCCCTTCCCACAGGCAGAGCAGGTGAACGGCCTCTCCCCAGTGTGGGTGCGTTGGTGCATCAGCAGGGTGGATGACCGAGTGAATCCCTTCCCACACGCAGAGCAGGTGAACGGTCTCTCCCCAGTGTGAGTGCGTTGGTGTGTCAGCAGATGAATTTTGCTTTTAAATCTCTTCTCACAGTCAGAACATTTAAAAGGTCTCTCATCGGAGTGCACTCGCTGGTGTGACAGAAGGTGTGATGACCGAGTGAATCTCTTCCCACACGCAGAGCAGGTGAACGGCCTCTCCCCAGTGTGAACTCGCTGGTGTCTCAGCAGGTTGGATGCCCAAGTGAATCCCTTCCCACAAGCAGAGCAGGTGAACGGCCCCTCTCCAGTGTGAGTGCGTTGGTGTGTCAGCAGATGAATTTTGCTTTTAAATCTCTTCTCACAGTCAGAACATTTAAAAGGTCTCTCATCAGAGTGAACTCGCTGGTGTGACAGAAGGTGTGATGACCGATTGAATCCCTTCCCACACACGGAGCAGGTGAACGGCCTCTCCCCAGTGTGAGTGCGTTGGTGTTTCAGCAGGTTACTTTTGCATTCAAACCTCTTCTCACAGTCAGAACATTTAAAAGGTCTCTCCCCAGTGTGAACTCGCTGGTGTGTCAGGAGGCCGGATGACTGACTGAATCCCTTCCCACACACGGAGCAGGTGAACGGCCTCTCCCCAGTGTGACGGCGTCGATGAGTTTCCAGCTGTGACGGGTAATTGAATCCCTTCCCACAATCCCCACATTTCCACGGTTTCTCCATGGTCTGGGTGTCCTTGTGTCTCTCCAGGTTGGACGATCAGTTGAAACCTCGTCCCCACACAGAACACGTGTACGGTTTCTCCCAACTGTGAATGGTGTGATGTTTTTTCTGGCTGTGTAACTGGTTAAAGCTCTTTCCACAGTCAGTGCACTGGAACACTCTCACTCGGGTGTGTGTGTCTCGTTGCTTTTCCACTAACACTGATGTTTGAAACCTTCTCCCACAGACAGAACAGACAAACATTTCTCCTTCCACATTCAAAGGCCGATGATATTCAGGTCCTGATGAATCGAGTGACTCTGTCAGATCTTGATGTGATCTTTGGTTTGAGTTTCCCTCTGCAAATCCTCCCCTGTAAAAGGAGTTCATAAAAGTTATCAATGTAAGTACAGGATAGAAATTCAGATCAGACAACTCTACTTTCTATGGAACATTATTTCCTCTATCATTCCTCAAAGCTGTAAATCCCCGTCCCACACACTCTCCCTCCTCCCTGTGCTGAAATCCAAACCCATCGCATCATCTTTCAGTGGCCCGAATCCATGAGTGAAAGGGTGAGAGAGGAATGTGAGAGTGAATGTGAGTGAGTGTGTGAGAGAGTGAATGTGAGTACAGCAGTGGGCTCGGTGTGGAGAATGAAGTGGAGCAGGTGGAGCATGTTTCAGTGGGGCAGCAGTGATCATAATCTCATTAGGTTTAGAACAGTTATGGAAAAGGACAGGGGACAGTCAAATGTGAAAATTCTTAACTGGAGGAGGGCAAATTCCAGTGAGTTAAAAAGGGATCTTGTCCGTGTGGATTGGAATCAAAAATTGGCAGGCAGAACAGTAATTGAACAGTGGGAGGCCTTCAAGGAGGAGTTGGTTTGGGTACAGAGTGGACAGATTCCCACGAGGTGGAAAGGAACAGCATCCAAAGCTCGAGCTCCCTGGATGACTGAAGATATAGAGATCACCATTTCTCCTTCATTTACAGACTCTCCCTGACCGATCACCATTTCTCCTTCATTTACAGACTCTCCCTGAACGATCACCATTTCTCCTTCATTTACAGACGCCCCCTGACCGATCACCATTTCTCCTTCATTTACAGACGCTCCCTGACCGATCACCATTTCTCCTTCATTTACAGACTCTTCCTGATCGATCACCATTTCTCCTTCATTTACAGACTCTCCCTGACCGATCACCATTTCTCCTTCATTTACAGACGCCCCCTGACCGATCACCATTTCTCCTTCATTTACAGACGCTCCCTGACCGATCACCATTTCTCCTTCATTTACAGACGCTCCCTGACCGATCACCATTTCTCCTTCATTTACAGACGCCCCCTGACCGATCACCATTTCTCCTTCATTTACAGACGCCCCCTGACCGATCACCATTTCTCATTCATTTACAGACGCTCCCTGACCGATCACCATTTCTCCTTCATTTACAGACGCTCCCTGACCGATCACCATTTCTCCTTCATTTTCAGACGCTCCCTGACCGAGCCCCATTTCCCCTTCATTTCCCGGCGGGTAGTGAGGGGGGGATAATGTTCACTGTTTTATATTCGGGTCTGGGGCCGCACTCGGGGTTTGTAAAGCCTGAGCCTGGGCCTGAGCCCGGACCCGGGCCCCGGGGTTTATTGAGCCTCTTGCTCCGATCCTCTGACCTGCACCGAACGCGCTCCTCCCGCAGCCTCGACTGGCCGCGCATGCTCAGGACACACTGACCGATAATGAGTCACTACTGCGCCTGCGCACCGGGCTCCACTGATTCAGATAGGGCACAATGTGAACCGCGCTGCATGCTGGGTGATGCAGCCGCCATTGATGATCATAATATCAGGCTGGAAAACAAAGACATTGGAAGCAGGAAGAGCGCGTTTGGAACAAAGATAATAAAATAAACTGAAAGCCCAGCTCTTCGTGTGATTTAAATCGGCACAAACACACAGCGCAGACGCTCCACCACTTTGGTGAACTCCAGAAAATATTTCAGCATGGCTTTATGAAGGGGAAGTCATGTCTGACAAATTTGCTTGAGTTCTTCGAGGATATAACGTATAGGGTGGATAAAGGGGAACCAGTGGACATAGTGTATTTAGACTTCCAGAAGGCATTCGACAAGGTGCCACATAAAAGATTATTACTTAAGATAAAAAATCACGGGATTGGGGGTAATATTCTGGCATGGGTGGAGGATTGGTTATCGAACAGGAAGCAGAGAGTTGGGATAAATGGTTCATTTTCGGACTGGCAACCGGTAACCAGTGGTGTTCCACAGGGGTCGGTGCTGGGTCCCCAACTCTTTACAATCTATATTAACGATTTGGAGGAGGGGACCGAGTGCAACATATCAAAATTTGCAGATGATACAAAGATGGGAGGGAAAGTAGAGAGTGAGGAGGACATAAAAAACCTACAAGGGGATATAGACAGGCTGGGTGAGTGGGCGGAGATTTGGCAGATGCAATATAATATTGGAAAATGTGAGGTTATGCACTTTGGCAGGAAAAATCAGAGAGCAAGTTATTTTCTTAATGGCGAGAGACTGGAAAGTACTGCAGTACAAAGGGATCTGGGGGTCCTAGTGCAAGAAAATCAAAAAGTTGGTATGCAGGTGCAGCAGGTGATCAAGAAAGCCAATGGAATGTTGGCTTTTATTGCTCGGGGGATAGAATATAAAAACAAGGAGGTATTGCTGCAGTTATATAAGGTATTGGTGAGACCGCACCTGGAATACTGCATACAGTTTTGGTCTCCATACTTAAGAAAAGACATACTTGCTCTCGAGGCAGTACAAAGAAGGTTCACTCGGTTAATCCCGGGGATGAGGGGGCGGACATATGAGGAGAGGTTGAGTAGATTGGGACTCTACTCATTGGAGTTCAGAAGAATGAGAGGCGATCTTATTGAAACATATAAGATTGTGAAGGGTCTTGATCGGGTGGATGCAGTAAGGATGTTCCCAAAGATGGGTGAAACTAGAACTAGGGGGCATAATCTTAGAATAAGGGGCTGCTCTTTCAAAACTGAGATGAGGAGAAACTTCTTCACTCAGAGGGTGGTAGGTCTGTGGAATTTCCTGCCCCAGGAAGCTGTGGAAGCTACATCATTAGATAAATTTAAAACAGAAATAGATAGTTTCCTAGAAGTAAAGGGAATTAGGGGTTATGGGGAGCGGGCAGGAAATTGGACATGAAGCTGAGTTCGGATCGGTCAATGCCCTGTGGGTGGCGGAGAGGGCCCAGGGGCTATGTGGCCGGGTCCTGCTCCGACTTCTTGTGTTCTTTAGATTTGTGGTTGGGATCAGATCAGCCATGATCTTGTTGAATGGCGGAGCAGGCTCGGGGGGCCGATTGGCCTACTCCTGCTCCAATTTCTTATGTTCTTATGTTCTTATTGCTGCAGGAGTTCCTCAGGGCAGTGTCCTCGGCCCAACCATCTTCAGCTGCTTCATCAATGACCTTCCCTCCATCATAAGGTCAGAAATGGGGATGTTCGCTGATGACTGCACAGTGTTCAGTTCCATTCGCAACCCCTCAGATAATGAAGCAGTCCGAGCCTGCATGCAGCAAGACCTGGACAACATCCAGGCTTGGGCTGATAAGTGGCAAGTAACATTCGCGCCAGATAAGTGCCAGGCAATGACCATCTCCAACAAGAGAGAGTCTAACCACCTCCCCTTGACATTCAACGGCATTACCATCGCCAAATCCCCCACCATCAACATCCTGGGGGTCACCATTGACCAGAAACTTAACTGGACCAGCCATATAAATACTGTGGCTACGAGAGCAGGTCAGAGGCTGGGTATTCTGCGGCGAGTGACTCACCTCCTGACTCCCCAAAGCCTTTCCACATCGACAAGGCACAAGTCAGGAGTGTGATGGAATACTCTCCACTTGCCTGGATGAGTGCAGCTCCAACAACACTCAAGAAGCTCGACACCATCCAAGATAAAGCAACCCGCTTGATTGGCACCCCATCCACCACCCTAAACATTCACTCCCTTCACCACCGGCGCACTGTGGCTGCAGTGTGCACCATCCACAGGATGCACTGCAGCAACTCGCCAAGGCTTCTTCGACAGCACCTCCCAAACCCGCGACCTCTACCACCTAGAAGGACAAGGGCAGCAGGCGCATGGGAACAACACCACCTGCACGTTCCCCTCCAAGTCACACACCATCCCGACTTGGAAATATATCGCCGTTCCTTCATTGTCGCTGGGTCAAAATCCTGGAACTCCCTTCCGAACAGCACTGTGGGAGAACCGTCACCACACGGACTGCAGCGGTTCAAGAAGGCGGCTCACCACCACCTTCTCAAGGGAAATTAGGGATGGGCAATAAATGCCAGCCTTGCCAGCGACGCCCACATCCCGTGAACGAATAAAAAAAAAACTCATATATACAGACCCACAATTCATATATAAACATCACACTCATATACACACACCCACAGTTCATATATAAACATCGCACTCAAATATACACACCCACAGTTCATGTATAAACATCGCACTCATATATACACACCCACAGTTCATGTACAAACATCGCACTCATATATACACACCCACAGTTCATATATAAACATCGCACTCAAATATACACACCCACAGTTCATGTATAAACATTACACTCATATATACACACCCACAGTTCATATATAAACATCGCACTCATATATACACACCCACAGTTCATGTATAAACATCACACTCATATATACACCCCACAGTTCATATATAAACATCACACTCATATATACACACCCACAGTTCATATATAAACATTACACTCATATATACACACCCACAGTTCATATATAAACATCGCACTCATATATACGCACCCACAGTTCATATAGAAACATCACACTCATATATACACACCCACAGTTCATATATAAACATCACACTCATATATACACACCCACAGTTCATATATAAACATCACACTCATATATACACACCCACAGTTCATATATAAACATCACACTCATATATACACACCCACAGTTCATATATAAACATCACACTGATATATACACACCCACAGTTCATATATAAACATCACACTCATATATACACACCCACAGTTCATATAGAAACATCACACTCATATATACACACCCGCAGTTTATAACAGAACAGCGCACTCCGAATCCACACCCAATTTATATTTACCCAAAGTCCTGTTCACAGCTCTCACCAAAGTCTGAACACTGAAAGTTGAACTGTTTTCCAGATACTGTCCGTCCTACTTTGTAATTTTAGCATCGGATTTTATGCAGACCGGCAAAGGGAGCGGAATAGCGGTCCTGGCGGTGAATGCTGCTTCGAACGGAAGTCTCGGTGTCCAGGAGCTGGCGGGGATTGGAAAGCTCTTGTGTCACACGAAGTGTCTGAAAGGCCCGGATACACATGAAGGTTATCAGTGCGGTGCCCACACCTCGTGCTGTAATGTTAGCGAGCCGGACATCAACTGAAAAGGCGGCTTGTTCGAAACACGTTGTGGTCACAGTTTCATTCTGTACATAACTGAACGGAAATCATTGAAAATGGAATGTTTTCTTTGCTGATTCACCATAAACAATATGTTATTATGAAGTTTGATTCTCAGTTCCCCAGTGTCAGAGGGAAAATTGCATAAATCCGAGCCAGGTAGGAGTCGAACCTACAATCTTCTGATTCGTAGTCAGACGCGTTATCCATTGCGCCACTGGCCCAACTGATCTGTTTTATTTCATTTTTCATTCAGAATCAACCCACAGATTGACACAGAGAGATAAACACAGCGAGAGATGCAGACAGTGTCGGTGAACACAGCGAAATAGACAAGAGATATAGAAATGTACCAAACGGCCTCAAACTCCACCAGACAGTGGCGGGTATCTGACAGGTATCAGTGAGAGGAGGTGGTGAATTTGCAGTTTGATTTGGCTCCGTGGCTGAGCTGCTCAAAGTGCCCGTTTGGTCGGGGCCTTTTTTGTCTTCAGCCTCCTCTGTGATATTTACCCAATTTGTGAATTAAGCAACAAAATAACACAGAGCGGTATTTGTATTAGTTCCGGAGCCAACAAGGAAAGGATTCCAGATCTGCAGTATGTAAATGTTCCTGCACTGTACAGGCGGACCTCTCATACAATGTGTCCGAAACACCTTTTGAGGATATTGCTCCAGAGGGCTGATTGTACAAACTTCTTTACTTACAACCAGCAACCGAATCTCTATTAAAAGTTGCGAAGCGAAGCTCGTTTCAGAGCAGTTTTCGCTGTTCAGCTTTTGTAAAATTGGTTGAAACTCATTTTGAACACATCTGAGTATCAATGAGAAGGTCAGGCACAGGATTGTTGGGATGGAACCGTCTCTAACAATAAGTACAAAGTATAATAGATTATAAAGTGAAAAAAGCCAATCCAATCTCTCAGTCTCTCTGTCACTTTCTCGGTGAGTGAACGTAAACCAACAGAAGAAGCTAAAACAAAGAACTGAGCAGTTTTGTTTGTTTCCTTTTCCTTCGGGCGAGTACAGTTGAAGAGAATGATTTCTGTTTCCTGCTGGACAATTAACTGGAATGAGCAGTGTATCTGGTTCCCATGGTACCCAGTGAAATATCCACGTTAATATCTCCCATTTACACTGATACCTTCCTTCCTCACTAATTATAGGAAACTTTTGGTCAGGTTCAATCACACTTCAGAAGACCAGAAGCGCAAAGGAAGGTCGAAACCTCATGGTGACGTAACCTACAGGCGAGGGAGGTTTGCAGGTTTACCTGGAGCTGTAAATATATAAACTCCTTCCAATGTACAAACTCCCCTCACCAACAGTAATTCAATTCTAACTGATCTGAGACTTTGGTCATTTATGGTGATTATACTTTGTGGAGTTAAAGCAGCAGTAAAATCCGTTGTGTGTTGTGTACATAGCCGTTCAGTCAATATAAAACATTGTCATCCGACCGACCATGAGCAATGCCACAGAGGGTATGTCAGGTTACGGACAGTTCCGCCTCCAGCAGTTGTTCTCTCGGTCACACATCCGGCATCACCTCTCGGTCTCACACTTCAGAGTCACGCCTGAATATAAACACATTTCTGTTTCACACTTTAACCTGGAGGTCAACAAATCACAAGTCAAGAGGAAAGGAACAAACAAATCAAATATTTAAGAATGTTAACAGATAGAAAATTCACCATCAATGACTGAGAAAAAAATGAAGCAAACGGATCAAGATGAACAATTAGCAAAAGGTAACAATTAAAGAAAGGAGAAGGGGAACTGATCATATCGCCCCAAATAGTTTTTGAAAAATCCTTTTGGTTTACATCTTAGTTTCTCCGTTAAGTTGGGGATGTACATCTAGAAATATTTTTCTTAACATCATAAAGACAATTAGAATACAACTTTCACAAAGTAGGCCTTAATCTTACTTATACGAGAGCGTGTTATGTGTTTGTAAAATCTGCAATTGTTTTACCATTCTTTAAGTTTAGAGGGATGCTCTGAATATATGTTCTACATTGAAACGTAAGTTGATTAATAAAATAAAATGTGGAAATTTGTTTCTGAACATGAAGAGCTGCTTTTCCATCTTCCAGATCGCGATATATTTATTTACACAACTGTCATTTGTGAAATGATGGAATGTATTTATTTCTATATCTGTACCGGTGAGGAAATCCCCACTGGATCATTTCCAGGAACCAGTCAAGTACTTAAATTAGTTTGTCAAACCCAAAACACCCGTTGGGAATTGCTGATTGAAAATTTAAATGGAAATCGAGACCATCACAAGGTATTGGAACAAATATACCCGCTGAGGTTTCGGGGTTGTTACTGATTTATTTCTATCACTGAGTCACCTATTTTAAACAGGGTGAAACTACAAATCTAATGATAAGAGTCTGGGTTGGAGAAGGAACAGATGAAAGTATCAAATTTAATTACACTGATTCCACAAACACTGCACACCACATCCCTTAAACATTGTGAACTGTTTCTACATAAAACTGGAGAGGGTGTAAATAGGAAGTAACAGAACAAAAAGCTCATTAATGTATCAAATTTAATTTTGATATTGTTGCACAAACACTGAACATCCCATCGCTAAAACACTGTCCCGATCTAAAATCAGTCGGCAGGACCCTGAGACACAGTGAAAATGTTGTGATTTCAACCTGGTTCAAAACACGCAGCCTTCTGATGTGGAGTCAGACGCGACTGTTCTTGCACCAGGCCCACAACAAGCGGCTGGAGCCGGATCCATTGGAGGGCGATCGGTGCAGACTGCCGCCCCGGCTCTCGGAATGTGAGAGGCGGAAGCAGGAGCAGCCTGACCGCCTCAACCACAGCACAGGATCCCCGCTCTCCCTCACGTTGCATAACTGACTCTGTGGCGCAATGGACAGCGTGTTGGACTTCTACTTAATAATCGGAGGGACATTCAAAGGTTGTGGGTTCGAGTCCCACCAGAGTTGGATTTTAGTTCACGGATCGTGAGCTGGGAAGTGAAATTTTGCAGCAAAACCGCGCAAACTCTCTCAAGGAGGAGACTCAACATCTGCTCAGACCGAAAGTCAATCTGCTGGACTTCCGGCTCTGTCAGACTGAATGTTCCTTCAGACAGGTTTCTAACTGGACACATGCATCCTGCTGCCGTGTGAGCATTGGTGCTGGAGGGGGAGAATTCTTGCTTGTAGTAATTCTATTCCTGTAAAACTAGCTCCTGAAGTGCAGGATGGAAAGTATCCTGGCTGAGCGGTCTAAGGCGCTGGTTTAAAGTTCCAGTTAAATCCCACGATTTGTGAATGGTTCAAAATCATAGTTTGTGTCTCCAAAACCACAGCCTCCCTCCTGTAAACAAGTAATACTGAACATCTCATCTGCTATTACAACAGCGCAGACCGGAGGAACCACATGGCAATGCAAATAAGTAGATGCATTTTGGAACAAACCATTTGGACCTTCAACTCCGGTCGAAATGTTCACAAGCAAAAGGATTGTTTGATCTCGGTGAGACTCGAATTAACAACCTCGGTATTTCCCGACCCTGTTCTGTCAGATAAGGACCGCGCACTGACCGATTGCGCCGCTGGAGCCCGGTCACTCTGATCACCTGTCCCACTCTGCTGGAAAGAATCTTAAGGTGAGAGGCCCGAACCTGTGGAAACGTGTCCAGTCACTGTGATGAAACTAATATCTGCACTTCCACTTTCAGCTCCTTTCACATCCTCTGCTCCATCGCACGACAATCGGGTTTTCTGCAAACAGATCAAAATGAACATTGCCAGAAATTCTCTCAATAGTGAGATTTGAACCCAGCGCCCACGCAGTGATTGGATTTATTGTCTTAAAGCAGTGAGCTCCGTTCACACAACGCCTCGCCAGTCTTTCACACTTTGTTTAATGCCCAAATAAATAAATTGGAGCTAATTGACCGCATTTACCCCGTGCTGGGGTTGTTCTCCTTCGAGCAGAGAAGGTTCAGAGGAGATTTGATAGAAGTGTTCAAAGTCATGGAGGGTTCAGATAAAGTTAATAAAGAGAAGCTGTTCCCATTGGCGGAAGTGTGGAGAACCAGAGGACACAGATTTGAGGTGATTGCAAAAGAACCAAAGGCGACATGAGGAAAATCTTTTTTACGCAGCGAATGGTTATGATCTGGAATGCGCTGCCTGAAAGGGCGGTGGAAGCAGATTCAATCGTGGCTTTTAAAAAGGAATTTGATAAATACTTGAAGGGGAAAATGCAGGGCCACGGGGAAAGGGACGGGGAATGGGACCAATGGGATTGGTCTTACAAAAGGCAGGTAAGGGATTGATGGGTTGAATGGCCTCCTTCTGTGGTGTGTTCATTCTGTGATAAATATTATTTTACACACAGTGAACAGACCATCCCTGAAAGACTCCCCCGCGATAAAACAGAGTGACACTGAAACGTTGTGAAAATGCAATGACCCCGACGTGATTCGAACACGCATCCTTCTGATCTGGAGTCAGACGCGCTACCGTTGCGCCACGAGGTCCACAGCGCCCACCTGGAGCCGGATCCATAGGAGGGAGATCGGTACCGACCGCCACAGGGACTCGAAGAGGCGGAAGCAGCAGCAGCAACACCGCAGGAGCCCCGCTCTCCAATCCAGCCGTTCCCAGCGGAGAGCTGCCAGTCCCGGCCTGAGCCCTGTCTGGGAGCCGCCTGCCATTCAGTCTTTACAGAACGGGACCGATCCAGTTTCAGCTCACACACAAGCTCAGGAATCCCACTCCTGACAGATTCACTTATTTCAACCTTGTTTAGATTCAGTGAATTGGGATTTAATTCAATCCTCATCTGCCCTCCGCTCTGTCAGTTCAGGACTTTATTTAAACCGACACTTGGAGCTCTGTTTTACAGGGTGCCGGCTGTTCAAACATTTCTCAGTCCCACCACGAACACTTTTTGCTGCTAACTTCTGCTTAATACAAAGTTCCCAGGAAGGAGGGAATTTCTCCTGGGTGCTGAGGAACAATAGAGGTCCGATTACACTACTTGGTGTATTCTATAGGCCACCAGCTAGTGGGACGGATTTCGAGGAGCAAATTTGCAGGGAAATTACAGAGAGGTGCAAAAGCCATAGAGTAGTGATAACAGGGGATTTCAACTATCCTAATATAGACTGGGATAACAATAATATAAGGCGCAAAGAAGGGGAAGAATTTTTGAAATGTGTTCAGGATAACTTTCTCGACCAGTACGTTTCTGGCCCACTGAGGAAGGAGGCATTGCTGGACTTGGTTCAAGGGAATGAGGCGGGCCAAGTGGAGCAAGTGTCAGTGGGGGAGCATTTAGGGAGCAGCGATCAGTATCATAAGGATTAGAATAGCTATGGAAATGGACTCTGTCCACTCTAAAGTAAAAGTATTCAATTGGATGAGGGTCAATTTCAGTGGAATGAGAACAGATCTGGCCCCGGTAAATTGGAATTAAAGATTGTCAGGCAAAACTATAATTGGACAGTGGGCGGCTTTTGAAAAGATGATTCGGGTATAGAGAAGGTACATTCCAACGAGGTAGAAAGGTGGGGCAACTAAAGCCAGAGCTCCCTGGATAATAAGAGAGATAGAGAGTAAGATGAAGTGGGAAAAAGTGGTGTATGACAGGTGTCAGGTTAATAACACAAGTGCCAACCAGAGATGATATAGAAAGTACAGAGGGCAAGTGAAGAAGGAAATAAGAGGGGCAAAGAGAGAGCATAAGAATAGCGGACAACATAAAAGGGAATCAAAAGCTTCTACAAACATGTTAACAGTAAACCGGTAGTAAGAGGAGGGGTGGGGACGATTAGGGACCATAAAGGAGATCTACTCGGTACTAAATGAGTACTTCGCATTGGTCTTTACCAAGGAAGAAGATGCTGCCAGATTCTCGGTAAAGGAAGATATAGTCAAGATACTGGATGGGCTAAAAAATGAGAAAGAAGGCTGGCTGTACTTAAAATAGATAAGTCACCTGGTCCGGATGGGATAACACCCGAGGATGCTGAGGGAAGTAAAGGGGGAAATTGCACAGGTACTGGCCATAATCTTCCAGACATCCTTAGATATGGGGATGGTGCCAGAGGACTGGAGAATTGCAAATGTTAAAACCTTGTTCAAAAAAAGAGTTTAAAGATGAACCCAGCAACTATAGGCCAGTCAGTTTAACCTCGGTGATGGGGAAAGTTTTGGAAATGATAATCTGGGACAGAATTAACAGTCACTTGGACGAGTGTGGATTGATTCGGGAAAGCCAGCACGGATTTGTTAAAGGCAAATCGTGTTTAACCAACTTGATAGAGTTGGTTGATGAGGTAACAGAGAGGGTAGATGAGGTCAATGCAGTTGACGTGGTGTATATGGACTTTCAAAAAGCGTTTGATAAAGTGCCACGTGGTAGGCTTGCTGTCAAGATTGCAGCCCATGGAATAAAGGGGGAAATAGCAATATGGATGCAGCACTGGCTAAATGACAGGAAACAGAGAGTTGTGGTGAATGGTTGTTTTTCGGACAGGAGGGAGGTGGGCAATGGTGTTCCATACGGGTCGGTGCTGGGACCACTACTTTTCTTGATATATATTAATGACTTGGACTTGGGAGTAAAGGGTACAATATCAAAATTTGCAGATGACACAAAACTTGGAAGGGTAGAGAACAGTGAGGTGGATAGACTTGAAGAGGATATGGACACGCTGGTGGCATGGACGGACACGTGGCAGATGAAGTTTGACACGGAAAAATGTGAGGTGATGCATTTCGGTGGGAAAAACGAGGAGAGGCAATTTAAACTAGAGGGCAGAATTCTAAAAGGGTTACAGGAACAGAGGGATCTGGGGGTATATGTGCACAAATCGTTGAAATTAGCAGGGCGGGTTGAGAAAGCGGTTTATAAAGCAGACGGGGTCCTGGGCTTTATAAAGAGGGGCATAGAGTAGAAAAGCATGGAAGTCATGATGAACCTTCATAAAACACTATTTCGGCCACAAATGAAGTATTGTTTCCAGTTCTGGGCAGTGCACTTTTGGAAGGATGTGAAGGCCTTGAGAGGGTGCAGAGGAGATTTACTAGAATGATTCCAGGGATGAGGGACTTAAATTACATGGATAGACTGAAGACACTGGGATTGTTCTCCTTGGAACTGAGAAGGTTGAGAGGAGATTTGATAGAGATATTCAAAATCATGAAGGGCCCAGACAGAGTAGATAGAATGAAACTGTTCCCATTGACGGAAGGGACATGAACCAAAGGGCATAGATTTAAGGTGATTGGTAAAAGAACCAAAGGTGACATGAGTAAAAACTTCTTTACACAGCGAGTGGTTGGAATCTTTGATTTTTGTGCTTTGCATGTGATGAAATTTCATTATTTTACAGACTGTATCTTAAGAGTGGGGTTAAAAGTTCAGTGTTTTTGACGCCAGGAATCTGGTGCAGCCGTTGTTAAATTTATCAAAGCAGGCAATTGTCGCCATTTATCACAAGAACGCCCTAACTGGTTATAGGATCAAGATGAAAGTAACGCAACGAGGGACAATTGATACAACACGAAAGGCATCGGGCTATGACAAAAATCCCCACCGTTTTGCTTTTCCAACAGAAAGCGTGCGCCATTTATTCTCTGAACATAGAAACAGTCTGGTCTCGCTCACTACAGAAATCTCCATGTCACAGCGAATTCGCCTTTCAGGATCTTGTCTGTCAAGATGAATTGTGATTTCTGTGAAGCCAATGTTCCATTCCTTTATAAGTTTCATGTGCCTGCTCTCCGATCACAAGGTTTTTTTTCGTCGACAGGGTAAATGGTGGAATATCAGCCCTGCTCAGCCAGCAATGATCACGGTACATTTTCTTGCAGACAAAACACACATTGAAACCCTGGAACTTTGAGGCAATGAATCCTGAGGAAAAATAAAATAAGGGCTCGAATCAATCTAACCAATAGCACCATCGAGACAAGTGAAGAGGTCACCTGCGAAACCAGTAATTCACTGAGCTAAACCTTGAGGCTGCAGTGACCAATAGAACAGCTGTCTACTGTCAGTTTACTTTTCCAAAATGAATGGTTGAAACTTGCAGGAGTGAAAATCCAACGAGCCGGTCTTCACTCTTAAACCAGCAACTGTGAAGTTAAGAGAAACGTGCCGGAGAAATACTCGATTTCAGCGCGGTGACACTGGGCCAGAGTAAAGCTCAGTTAATATGATCGCCGAGTGGCGAGAGGGTGGATTTGGAATTCCTGAGAGACCGCACTGCGCATTTTCCAGATCTGCTTGGAGCACCAATCCCTTCAATTCATCACTTACAGGGACAATTCGATTCTCGGTTTCTTTTCCCTGAACTTGACGAGATCTTAAAAATTGAAAGCGACCAATATCAGAGCTAACCTCGTCACCGACATGCTCACAGATACAGAGCGGCCACACTCTGCTTCAGTGAGATGAAAACCCAGAGCGGTTTCAAGGTCGAATGTAATTGTAAGCAAAGCTCATTCAATGAAAGTGCAGCTCATTGAGGTGCCTTTAAAGTCCTGATTGTTTGAACTGAACTTCTTCCGAAAGCGCTTGAGATTCAGGTGGAGTGATTTGGGGATTTATTTTTCCTCTTTGCAAAGTTTGAACCGCACGTCAAGATCAAAAGTCTAGGGTTAAATTAGGGCTTCTCCAGGGTATGACCCTCGAATCGAGAATTATCCCCCGACCTCAATGAGCCCAGAAACAAGAACGTGTCACTGACACATTCTATGAGAGGGCTGACTGTTTCATGAAAAGGCATTTTTGAAGAGACTTCCTGATCAGTTCTGTGTTGGCTCCTGAACAAAACACAAACACCGCACTGTGCGTTTTTCCGTCCAAAATTCACGAAACACCACGAATTAAACAAAGGCACCGCTGGGAGCTGAACCCAGGATCTCTTGTTTACTGAACAAGCGCTTTAACCAACTAAGCCACGGAGCCAAGTCATGGTACTGTTTCCCACCTCCTCTCATTAATATCTATCAGCTACACATCACATTCTGTTGTGGGCTCAGACTGTTTGATCTTTGTCGATTTCGCTTGCCCGTTTCCCTGTGAATCCCGATACTGACTGCGTTTCAGGCTGTGTTTATCTTTCTGTGTCCATCAGTGCTTTGATACACGAATGAATATTTGTGCTTGTGTTTGTTACTTTAAATAAATTCGGGATGGACAATTCTCGCTCTGACACTGAAGAACTAATTGAGCAAATTTCACAGTGAAGAGTTGTTTATTGTGGTGCTGAAACTAAAAAAAAATCGTAAAAGGTGCAAAGAGGGAAAACGAGAAAAACTAGTGAGTGAAATTAAGGACAACTTTCAAGGTTTTTACACGTACATTAAGAGAAAGAAGGGTGACTAAGAGTAATGTGGGCCCCTTAAAGACAAATGGAGGTGATATTGTAATTGAAAAATCAGGAAATAGCAGCCTTTTTTGACACTCACAGAAAAGCATGAGGATAATGTACCAGAGACACGAGGAAAACTGAAAATAAATCAAGGGGATTCAGTGTAAGTAAAATAATGGTATTGGAGAAAACAATTAGACTAAAGATAAACAAATCTCCAGGACCTGATGGTGACCATCCCAGGGGACGAAGGGGAATAGGTGAGGAAATTGTACATGCTTTAGTCATGATCGTTCAAAACTCTCTTGATTCAGGAATTGTTCCATGGATTGAAAAATTTCAAATGTCATTCCATTAATTCGGAAGGGTAGGAGAGATAAAGCAGGAAATTATAGACCGATTCGTCTGACGTCTGTTGTGGGGAAGTTACCAGAATCTGTTATTGGGGAAAGAATGACTGAGCACTTGGATAAACATGAATTGATCAGAGAGAGTCAGCATGGATTTGTAAAGTGTAAGTCAAGTCTAACGAAACTTTTTGAAGATGTAACTAACGTGGTAAATAATGGAGTGTCTCTGGGGGTTATGTGTATATTGACTTCCAGAGGCATTCGTTAAGGTTTAGCATCAGAGACTGTTAACAGAAATGAGAACATGTGGAATTCAAAGCAACCCATTGACATGGGGAGGGAGTTGGTTTGGAGGTAGGAGACAGAGAGTAGGGTTAATGGGTATGTACTCAAATTGACAGGATTTGATTAGTGGTGTCCCCCAGGGATCTGTATAAATGAGGCAAGTTTGGGTGCACAGTGAGTAGTGTAGATGGGAGCATAAAGTTACAAAGGGAAATTGATAGATTCAGTGAGTTGGTAAAACTGTGTCAGATGGAGCTTACATAGAATGTACATCACAGAAACAGGCAATTCGGCCCAACTGGACTATACCGGTGTTTATGCTGCAGACGAGCCTCCTCCAACCCCTCTTCATCTAACCCTATGAGCAAACCCGAATATTCCATTCTCCTCCATGTGTTTATCCAGCTTCCCTGTAAATGCATCCATGCGATTCGCCTTAACTACTCCGTGTGGGAGCGAGCTGCACATTCTAACGACTCTCTGGATAAATATGTTTCTCTTGAATGCCAGATTGGATTTATTGATGACTATTACATTCATGGCCCAAAGTTCTCGCATCCCCACTCCCAACAGTACAAACACCTTATCTACATCTGACCTATCAAACCCTTGCATAATCTTAAAGTCCTGTATCAGGTCACCCTCAGCCTTCTCTTTTCGATACAAAAGAGCCCTAGACTGTTCAAAGTTTCAATCTGGGGAAATGTGAGACCATCCACTTTGGCCCGAAGCAAGATAAATCAGAGTATTTTCGAAATGGTGAGAAGCCAGGAACTGTGGGTGAGCAGAGATACTTCGGGAAATCACGAAGAGTTGGCAGACAGGTGCAAAAAATAATTAAAATGGCTAATGGAATGTCGGCCTTTATCTCAAGGGAACTGGAATTCAAAAGGGTGGAAGTTATGTTAGAATTGTATAAACTCTGCTAAGGCCACATTTAGAGCACGGCATTCAGTCCTGGGCACCAGACCTCAGGAAGGATATATTGGCCTTGCAGGAGGTGCAGCGCAGAAAGACCAGAATGATACCGGGGCTAAAATGGTTACATTATGAGGGCAAGTTGCGTGGACAAGGTTTGTATTTCCTCGTGTTTAGAGGATTAAGTGGTGATGTAATTCAGGTGTTAAAGGTGATTCAATGATCCAATGGTGGGTGTGTGAGTTGGTGCTGAATCGGTCCCCTTCAGTGAAGAGAGGGTCAGCGGGCGCCTGACAGACACGGCTCGGAACGGGACTCGCTTCTCTCCGGCGGCAGCGGCTGGTTTAGAGAGATCTCTCTGTCTGCTGCTGTTACTCCGCCTCCCGCACTCTGGGAGAACCGCGGAGGTCGGTCCTCATTTTTCTCTTATGGATCCGGCTCCATCCGTTTACTGTTGACGGGAGTGCGTCTGATACCAAGTCAGTCAGAAGCGGGTGCAAATCACAACACAGGCACAGGCCCAAGGACTGGGGACTGGTTTGATATTGGGTCCTTTTTAAGGGACCGGCTGGAGAATGTTTGTATAATAATAAAGATCAGAATTAACTTTGATACAATTAAGTTTTTTTCAGTTATTTCCCATTTCCACCCTCACCAGTTTTATACAGTAACAGGTAACAATGTTTGAGGGATGTGATGTCCAGTGTTGGTGGAATCAGTGTAATTTAACTTGATACATTGAAGAATCTCTTGTCTATCCCAGGCTCTTACCTTAGGTTTAGACCCTCACCGAGTTTAAAATTGGCCACTCACTGATATAAATAAACCAGTAACAATCCCGAAACCTCAGCGGGGATATTTGTTCCGATACTTAGTGACGGTCCCAATTTCCACTGAAATTCTCAATCAGCAAATCCCAGAGGCTGTTTCGGGTTTGACAAACTGTGAAACAGATTGTTTTAAAAGCCGGAAAGAGGGAAAAACTGGTGGTTGATATGAAGTGTTATACATTATCTCTTTCTGTTTCAGATTTACAATTTCTCTTTGTGTGTTACTGACAGGAGAGGCTATAACGGAGCCCAGTGACTGGGTAACGAGCTGCACTGAGTCATTGGCCTGTGTTACAGACCGGCTCGTTGGACCTGCTCATTTCGTGAACTCGCTGGTGTCTCAGCACGTGTGATGACTGAGTGAATCCCTTCCCACACACGGAGCAGGTGAACAGTCTCTCAACCAATGAGCATGCGTTGATGTGTCAGCAGTTCATTTCTGCTTTTAAAGCTCTTCTCACAGTCACTGCATTAAAAGGTCACTCAATAGTGTCAACAAGTTAATGTTTCAGAAGGTGGGATGATCGAGTGAATCTCTTCCCACACACGGAGCAGGTGAAAAGTCTCTCCCCAGTGTGAGTGCGTCGATGTCTCAGCAGTTCGTTTCTGATTTTAAATCTCTTCCCACAGTCAGAACATTTAAAGGTCTCTCAGTGTGAACTCGCTGGTGTTTCAGCAGGGTGGATGACCAAGTGAATCCCTTCCCACACACGGAGCAGGTGAACGGCCCCTCCCCAGTGTGGGTGCGTTGGTGTGTCAGCAGATTAAATTTGCTTTTATACCTCTTCTCACAGTCAGAACATTTAAAGGTCTCTCAGTGTGAAGTCGCTGGTGTGTCAGCAGGGCCGATGAATGAGCGAATCCCTTCCCACACACGGAGCAGGTGAACGGCCTCTCCCCAGTGTGAACTCGCTGGTGTTTCAGCAGGTTCGATGAATGAGCGAATCCCTTCCCACACACGGAGCAGGTGAATGGCCTCTCCCCAGTGTGAACTCGCTGGTGTGACAGAAAGTGTGATGACTGAGTGAATCCCTTCCCACACACGGAGCAGGTAAACGGCCTCTCCCCAGTGTGAATGCGTTGGTGTTTCAGCAGTTCAAGAGCTTTTAAAGCTCTTCTCACAGTCAGAACATTTAAAAGGTCTCTCATCGGTGTGAACTCGCTGGTGTGTCAGCAGGTTGGATGACTGAGTAAATCCCTTCCCACACATGGAGCAGGAGAACGGCCTCTCCCCATTGTGAACTCGCTGGTGTGTCAGCAAGGTGGATGAATGAGCGAATCCCTTCCCACACACTGAGCAAGTGAACGGCCTCTTCCCAGTGTGAACTCGCTGGTGTGACAGAAAGTGTGATGACCGAGTGAATCCCTTCCCACACACGGAGCAGGTGAACGGCCTCTCCCCAGTGTGAGTGCGTTGGTGTTTCAGCAGTTCAATTTTGCTTTTAAAGCTCTTCTCACAGTCAGAACATTTAAAAGGTCTCTCATCAGTGTGAACTCGCTGGTGTGTCAGCAGGTTGGATGACTGAGCGAATCCCTTCCCACACACGGAGCAGGTGAATGGCCTCTCCCCAGTGTGGGTACGTTGGTGTTCCAGCAGATTCCTTTTGCAGTTAAACCTCTTCTCACAGTCAGAACATGTAAAAGGTCTCTCCCCAGTGTGAACTCGCTGGTGTGTCAGGAGGCTGGATGACTGAGCGAATCCCTTCCCACACACGGAGCAGGTGAACGGCCTCTCCCCGGTGTGACTGTGTCGATGAGTTTCCAGCTCTGAAGGGTAATTGAATCCCTTCCCACAGTCCCCACATTTCCACGGTTTCTCCATGGTCCGGGTGTCCTTGTGTCTCTCCAGGTTGGACGATCAGTTGAAACCTCGTCCACACACAGAACACGTGTACGGTTTCTCCCCGCTGTGAACGGTGCAATGTTTTTTCAGGCTGTGTAACTGGTTAAAGCTCTTTCCACAGTCAGTGCACTGGAACGCTCTCACTCGGGTGTGTGTGTCTCGGTGCTTTCCCACTCACACTGATGTTTGAAATCTTCTCCCACAGATCGAACAGACAAACATTTCTCCTTCCACATTCAAAGGCCAATGATATTCAGGTCTTGATGAATCGAGAGACTCTGTCAGATCTTGACGTGATCTTTGGTTTGAGTTTCCCTCTGTAAATCCTCCCCTGTAAAAGGAGTTTATAAAAGTTATCACTGTAAGTACAGGATAGAAATTCAGATCAGATAGCTCTACTTTCTCTGGAACATTATTTCCTCTCTCATTACTCAAAGCTGAAAATCCCCGTCCCACACACTCTCCCTCCTCCCTGTGCTGAAATCCAAACCCATCGCATCATCTTTCAGTGGCCCGAAACCATGAGTGAAAGGGTGAGAGAGAGTGTGAGAGAGGGAGTGTGAGAGTGAGTGTGAGAGAGTGAATGTGAGTACAGCATTGCGCTCGGTGTGGAGAATGAAGTGGGGCAGGTGGAGCATGTTTCAGTGGGGCAGCAGTGATCATAATCTCATTCGGTTTAGAACAGTTATGGAAAAGGACAGGGGACAGTCAAATGTGAAAATTCTTAACTGGAGGAGGGCAAATTCCAGTGAGTTAAAAAGGGATCTTGTCCGTGTGGATTGGAATCAAAAATTGGCAGGCAGAACAGTAATTGAACAGTGGGAGGCCTTCAAGGAGGAGTTGGTTTGGGGACAGAGGAGACAGATTCCCACGAGGAGGAAAGAAATGGCATCCAAAGCTCGAGCTCCCTGGACGACTGAAGATATGGAGATCACCATTTCTCCTTCATTTACACACTCTCCCTGACCGATCACCATTTCTCCTTCATTTACAGACGCTCCCTGACCGAACACCATTCCTGCTTCATTTACAGACGCTCCCTGACTGATCACCATTTCTCCTTCATTTACAGACGGTCCCTGACCGATCACCATTTCTCCTTCATTGACAGACGCTCCCTCATTCGATGAGTCACGAGGTTTGACGCTGACACTGCGCATGCTCGGAGGCCGCGGGCCGTGTGTTGAGTTTCGGGTCTGATCTAAACCGGAGCCCCCGGAGTGTAGAGAGAGAGAGGAGAATGTTCACTGTTTGATATTCGGGCCCGGGGCCGCACTCGGGGTTTGTGAAGCCCCCGCCCCCTCCCCCGGGGTTTATTAACCCGCTCCCCCCGCCCATCTCTCACCTGTTGCCGACACGATCTCGGCCTCACTCCCCGCCCGCCGCGCATGCTCAGCTCACACTGCCCGGGTGATTGACGGGAGCTCCGGACCAATAGGAAGAGCGGAGAGGGGCTGGAGGACCGAGCGGGCGGTTGGTCCTCCAACCAATGGGAGTGGGTGAGGGGCGGGACTTGCGGCACCGAGTGGGCGGGGCTGAGCCCGGATCTCCCTCATTGGCTGAAACACTGCATCAATTTTAAACCTGATTGATGTCAAACTCGAGGGAAAAAACTGGACTTTAATAAAGGACAAAGAGGAGGGAATATTGGAGGGAATAACACAGTGTAGGGATAAAATGGATTAATTCAGGACAGACAGCAGGGATTATTGGAGGGAATAACACAGTGTAGGGATAAAATGGATTAATTCAGGACAGACAGCAGGGAATATTGGAGGGAATAACACAGTGTAGGGATAAAATGGATTAATTCAGGACAGACAGCAGGGAATATTGGAGGAAATAACACAGTGTAGGGATAAAATGGATTAATTCAGGACAGACAGCAGGGAATATTGGAGGAAATAACACAGTGTAGGGATAAAATGGATTAATTCAGGACAGACAGCAGGGAATATTGGAGGAAATAACACAGTGTAGGATAAAATGGATTAATTCAGGACAGACAGCAGGGAACATTGGAGGAAATAACACAGTGAAGGGATAAAATGGATTAATTCAGGGCAGACAGCAGGGAATATTGGAGGGAATAACACAGTGTAGGGATAAAATGGATTAATTCAGGACAGACAGCAGGGAATATTGGAGGAAATAACACAGTGTAGGATAAAATGGATTAATTCAGGACAGACAGCAGGGATTATTGGAGGAAATAACACAGTGTAGGATAAAATGGATTAATTCAGGACAGACAGCAGGGATTATTGGAGGAAATAACACAGTGTAGGGATAAAATGGATTAATTCAGGACAGACAGCAGGGATTATTGGAGGAAATAACACAGTGTAGGGATAAAATGGATTAATTCAGGACAGACAGCAAGAATATTGGAGGAAATAAGACAGTGTAGGGATAAAATGGATTAATTCAGGACAGACAGCAGGGATTATTGGAGGAAATAACACACTGTAGGGATAAAATGGATTAATTCAGGACAGACAGCAGGGATTATTGGAGGAAATAACACAGTGTAGGGATAAAATGGATTAATTCAGGACAGACAGCAGGGATTATTGGAGGAAATAACACAGTGTAGGGATAAAATGGATTAATTCAGGACAGACAGCAGGGATTATTGGAGGAAATAACACAGTGTAGGGATAAAATGGATTAATTCAGGACAGACAGCAGGGATTATTGGAGGAAATAACACAGTGTAGTGATAAAATGGATTAATTCAGGACAGACAGCAGGGATTATTGAAGGAAATAACACAGTGTAGTGTTAAAATGGATTAATTCAGGACAAACAGCAGGGATTATTGGAGGAAATAACACAGTGTAGGGATAAAATGGATTAATTCAGGACAGACAGCAGGGATTATTGGAGGAAATAACACAGTGTAGGGATAAAATGGATTAATTCAGGACAGACAGCAGGGATTATTGGAGGAAATAACACAGTGTAGGGATAAAATGGATTAATTCAGGACAGACAGCAGGGATTATTGGAGGAAATAACACAGTGTAGGGATAAAATGGATTAATTCAGGACAGACAGCAGGGATTATTGGAGGAAATAACACAGTGTAGGGATAAAATGGATTAATTCAGGACAGACAGCAGGGATTATTGGAGGAAATCCACGAGTCCGGGTGTGTCAAAGGTGCACGGTGAACAATCACCAAAGTGAAATATTTTTCCGCTTCCCTTCGATTCCTCAGCTGGTCGAGCGACAAGACTGTCGTGGAAAATAAGACAAAGTCATCCTTCCGTCATTTGTTCAATTCCTGCTCGAAGGAGAACGCGTGATTTTGCAATAAGCAGCAATTAGTTCAAGGTCGCTCTCTTAACTTTACAGGCACCTCACAGATTAACATGTTGCCATGAAGGCACAGGATGCCTCTTTTCCTTTCTCAAACCTGAAAACTTTCTGTGTCTGCCCAAACAAGGCTGCTCTGCCTCTGCTCACCAGCAGGGAGCGCTTTTGAGCAGCAAGACTTCAAAACACTCAGCTCTCGCTTTCAGGCAAAAGAAGCCTTCGATCAGCACCGGACTCCACGAGTCTGAACGTGTCAACAGGCGCACGGTGAACAATCACCAAAGACAGCACTGTTTATCACTTCCCTTCGATAGCTCAGCTGGTAGAGCGGAGGACTGTAGTGAATAAAACAAAATAAAGTCATCCTTAGGTCGCTGGTTCAATTCCGGCTCGAAGGAGTGAGTGTGATTTTGGAATAAGCAGCAATTACCTCAAGGTCACTCTCTGAACTTCACAGGCAGCTCACAAATTAACATGTTGCCACTCAGGCACAAGACACCTCTTCTCCTTTCCAAAACCGAAAAGCTTTCTGTGTCTGCCCGAGCACGGCTGTTTCACTCGAGCATTTCCCTCTGCTCACCAGCAGGGAGTGCCTTTGAGCAGCAACACTTCAAATCGCCCTCAATTTGAGGCAAAATGGTCTTCGATCAGTCAGTCAGTCAGGGCTCTCGCTGCTCCTCGAGCTCGGGCGGCTGTTGCTTTCCGGTGACCTCGTCTTCCTTCCGAAGGCTCGGGCTCTTCTCAGCATCACTCATGATTACTGTGGCTTCCCGTTCTGCTGTTCCTCACTTGCTGATGCTCGATACCGCCGATTGGAGCAAAGTATTTAATATATTCAGGGAGCAGCAACCCAAGGCAAGATTTCTCTGCTGGTCTTGGAGCAGCTTGAAGGCGAGTGTGAGGCAGGAACTGTGAGGGGCGATTTACAAACAGCAAACGAGGAATTAGCTCAACTGGTGGAGCGCTCACTTGGCCTGTGAGAAGTAGCGGGATCGTTGATTATATTCTCCACTCACCGTTTGTCTTGGGGCAATTATACAGAAACAAGAGTGTTGTCAGTGAGTCCATCGCCCATGGACTTCCGAAACTTCACTGTGTGTTTGGGTACAGAGAGATCAAGGGGCAGCAAATCTTTTGATGTGCTGCAGTTAGCAAAAGTTCTTGATTTTGCGATGCAGCAAAGATGGAAAGATGAGGTGAGAGATGGAAAAAAAGCTTCGTAATCCTTGATGCTTTCTCTGAAGATTGAATTCAGGACCTTCAGATTATGACACTGATGCACTGCTTGCTGCACTGAGAAGGCACTTACCAGGTATGGAGCCAGGCAGCACCACCAAGTCGGACAGCTTGCAAGGTATTGAAGGCCATCAAATTTTGCATTAAAAAATCCAAGCCAGGTAGGAATCGAACCTAATGCGTTATCCATTGCACCACTGGCCCAGATTATAACGAATTAGTAGCAGTGGGAGGCAGTGGGCATGGCGGAGGTACTAAATAAATACATTGCATCTGTCTTTCCCAAGGAAGAAGACACTGCCAGAGTGTCACTGAAGGAAGATGTTGTAGAGATACTGGATTGGCTAAAAATTCATAAAGAGGAGGTACTGGAAAGGCTGGCTGTACTTAAAGTAGATACGTCATCTGGTCCGGATGGGATGCATCCTCGGTTGCTGAGGGAAGTAACGGTGGAAATTGCAGAGATACTGGCAAAAAACCTCCAAACATCCTTAGATATGGGGGTGATGCCAGAGGACTGGAGAATTGCAAATGTTACACCCCTGTTCAAGAAAGGGTGAAAGAAAAAATCCAGCAACTACTGACCAGTCAGTTTAACCTCGGTAGTGGAGAAAGTTCTCGCAACGATAATCCGGGACAGAATTAGCAGTCAATTGGACAAGGATTAGGGAAAGCCAGCACGGATTTGTTAAAGGCAAATCGTGTTTAATTAAATTGATACAGTTTTTTGATGAGGAAACAGAGAGTAGATGAGGGCAATGCAGTTAATGTGGTGTGTATGGACTTCGAAAAGGCGTCAGATAAAGTGCCGGATAATGGGTTTGTCATCAAGATTGAAGCCCATGGAATAAAAGGGGCAGTAGCAGCATGGATACAGAATTGGCTAAATAACAGGAAACAGAGTGTAGTGGTGAACGGTTGTTTTTCGGAATGGAGGGAGGTGTACAGTGGTGTTCCCCAGGGGTCGGTGCTGGGACCACTGCTTTCCTTGATATACATTAATGACTTGGACTTGGGGATACAGGGCACAATTTCCAAATTCTTGCTACCAAAATGTTCCACTTCACTGTCATCTGCATTAAAATTCATTGGCTAATTATACACCCATTTTGTAAGTTTATTAATGTATTTTGTATTTGGTCGCAATCTTCATCAATATTATCCAAACTCCACCCCACCCCGCCAATCTGGTGTCATCTGTCAATTTTGAAATTGTACTTCCGATTCCCGAGTCCAATTCGTTGATGTGAATTGTGAACAGTGGTCCCAGAACCAATCCTTGTGGAGCCCCACTTTCCACCTTATACAGTGTGAGTCGCTACAATTAACCCCACTCTCTGTTTTAGAGCAGTAGTCAAGAGAAACTTCTTTACATAGGGAGTAGGCAGTCTGTGGAATTCACTTCCACGGTTAGTGTTTGGGGCACACAGTTCTGTAATGACAAGTGGTCCTCATGTTTTTATCCAAGACAGGCCTCAGCCCAGTCATTTACTCTAAATGTTGGTGCAATAGTTCAAGCTCAGAGGTGCCAGGGATCGGGAGCAGCAGTAGCTGTAAATAAAATCTAAATGTAAGTAAATACCAATACAGTTCATCTTCATCTATTTCTAGTTTAATAACTTTTGCTGAATGTGGCCCAGGCCAAGTGCCAGGATATCGGGTCAGGTTCACCATAGGAAATGAGTTTGACATCCCTGAGATAGACAATGTGAACCGGATTACCCTCATCCACTAACCCAGCAACTTCTTCAAAAAACTCAAGCAAGTTTGTCAGACACCATTTTCTTTCCCAGAAGCCGTGTTGAGTATCTCTGATGGCTCCCTTCTCTTTCCCCGTGATCATAAACAGCATCTCTTAGGATCCCTTCAAGCATCTTCCCTCTGATCGAGGTCACACTGATGGGCCTGTCATTCCCCGGCTCTGATTTGTCCCCTTTAATGAAAATGGGAACGACATGAGCTCCCTTCCAATCTCAGGGGACAATCCCTGACTCTATTGAGCTGTTGAAGATACAGGCAAGGGGCTCACAGAGCACCCGTCCCATCTCTTTAAACACCCGGGGGTGGATATCATCTGGACCTGGAGCACAATGCATTTTGAGAGTTCATATTTTATCCAAAGTGACATCCCATTCTATTTTAATATTTATGATGTTATTGTTGACAGCACATCCCACAGCTGGAATCTGAGCCTCATCCACAGGAGTGTAGACTGATGAGAAATAGTCATTCAACAGCTCTGCCATAGCCCGGGAATCTGTCCTGAACTGTCTTTCAGTGGCCCTAAAGTATCTTTAATGGTCTTCTGACTCCTGACGTAGCTGGAAAGACATTTGCTATTATTCTCAGAATTGGGCACCATCTTCTTTTCCAAAGATCTCTGAGCTTCTCTAATGGCTGCTTTTGTCTCCCTCGATTGTGGGTGATATTTGACCCAATTCTCCTGTAAACTGAATTCATCCTGATCCGATCTGGGTTAAATGTAAGACAGTTCGGGGAGTCAGGAATCATTCACCGCTGGACCCACACTGAGAGGTAAAACCCCAGACGGTTCCTTAGTAAGGATTCCTCTGGTACCTCAGCATATCTTTGTCAGCTATCTTACAGTCCACTCCTGGAGGCCCCACTCCCTGAGCCTGCAACCTTCAGCAGGGTCAGTGGTGGAGTTCCGCAGTGGGAGTGATCCCAGAGTAACTGTCGGGATCGACCCCACCCTGTGGATGGTCCGGATCGTGTATTTTTAGTGATCCTGGTGTCTAACACGCACACATCAATAAAACCGGGAATTCTGGAAACACACTGCAGGTCCTTCTTTATCTGGAGATCGAATGACTGTTGTATAATTGTACCAGCAGTTAACAGGCTCCTGTGAACTCCTCCCTCTGCTATTTTCATGCAGACTTTAACCCATTTATTTTAAACGGGGTTATTTTAAATGAGTTAACGCCTGCCTTAAATGGTAGACTCAGGACTGTCACACAAACAGGTTAAATCTTCATAGAATAATTACCACAGTCATGTTTAGACTGGACGCCGAACGGTGACTTTTCTGTCAGTGAAGAGAGACGAGAAAGACCAAAGTGCCGTTTGCCCCTCTCAGTGTGGCCCTGAAGGACTGTGTCCAGGCTGAAGTTATGTTCCCACCGGACGATCCTCCCCCAAGATTGTCCTTTCTGAGCTCCAGTCAGGTGATGCTAAACACTCAGGTGGGAAAGACCAAAATCGACAACAAGGTGTTTGAAACAAAGCTGATTTATTTCACAAATATCCTGAATATTAAACTCCAGCCCAGTTATAGGGGTTATTAACATCAGGAGAAACAAACCCCAACTGTCAGAATGAACATGGTTCAGTCCTGGATGGGATTAACAGCAGAATCCAACCCCTGCAGTCATATGTGAACTCGCTGGAGTCTCAGCACGTCTGATGACTGAGTGAATCCCTTCCCTCACACGGAGCAGGTGAACAGTCTCTCCCCAATGGGCATGCGTTGATGTGTCAGCAGTTCATTTGTGCTCTTCTCACAGTCACTGAGTTAAAAGGTCACTCAATAGTGTGAACAAGTTGATGTTTCAGAAGGTGGGATGAATTAGTGAATCTCTTCCCACACACGGAGCAGGTGAACAGTCTCTCCCCAGTGTGAGTGCGTCGATGTCTCAGCACATAATTTCTGATTTTAAATCTTTTCTCACAGTCAGAACATTTGAACGTCTCTTATCAGTGTGAACTCGCTGGTGTGACAGAAGGAGGGATGACCGAGTGAATCTCTTCTTACACACGGAGCAGGGGAACGGCCTCTCCCTAGTGTGAACTCGCTGGTGTCTCAGCAGGGTCGATGACCAAGTGAATCCCTTCCCACACACGGAGCAGGTGAACGGCCTCTCCCCAGTGTGAGTGCGTTGGTGTGACAGCAGAATACTTTTGCTTTTAAACCTCTTCTCACAGTCAAAACATTTAAAAGGTCTCTCATCAGAGTGAACTCGCTGGTGTGTCAGCAGGGTGGATGACCGAGTGAATCTCTTCCCACACACGGAGCAGGAGAACGGCCTCTCCCCAGTGTGAATGCGTCGATGAGTTTCCAGCTCTGAAGGGTAATTGAATCCCTTCCCACAGTCCCCACATTTCCACGGTTTCTCCATGGTCCGGGTGTCCTTGTGTCTCTCCAGGTTGGACGATCAGTTGAAGCCTCGTCCACACACAGAACACGTGTATGGTTTCTCCCCGCTGTGAACGGTGCGATGTTTTTCTGTCTGTGTAACTGGTTAAAGCTCTTTCCACAGTCAGTGCACTGGAACACTCTCACTCGGGTGTGTGTGTCTCGTTGCTTTTCCACTCACACTGATGTTAGAAATCTTCTCCCACAGACAGAACAGACAAATGTTTCTCTTTCCACATACAAAGGCCGATGATATTCAGGTCCTGATGAATCGAGTGACTCTGTCAGATATTGACGTGATCTTTGGTTTGAGTTTCCTGTCTGCAAATCCTCCCCTGTAAAAGGAGTTTATAAAAGTTATCACTGTAAGTACAGGATAGAAATTCAGATCAGATAACTCTACTTTCTATGGAACATTCTTTCCTCTCTCATTCCTCAAAGCTGTAAATCCCCGTCCCACACACTCTCCCTCCTTCCTGTGCTGAAATCCAAACCCATCGCATCATCTTTCAGTGGCCCTAAACCATGAGTGAAAGGGTGAGAGAGGAATGTGAGAGTGAATGTGAGAGAGTGTGAGAGAGTGAGTGTGAGAGTGAGTGTGAGTATAGCAGTGGACTCGGTGTGGAAAATGAAGTGGGGCAGGTGGAGCATGTTTCAGTGGGGCAGCAGTGATCATAATCTCATTAGGTTTAGAACAGTTATGGAAAAGGACAGGGGACAGTCAAATGTGAAAATTCTTAACTGGAGGAGGACTAATTCCAGTGAGTTAAAAAGGGATCTTGTCCGTGTGGACTGGAATCAAAAATTGGCAGGCAGAACAATAATTCAACAGTGGGAGGCCTTCAAGGAGGAGTTGGTTCAGGTGCAGAGTAGACAGATTCCCATGAGGAGGAAAGGAACGGCATCCAAAGCCAGAGCTCCCTGGATGACTGAAGATATAGAGATCACCATTTCTCCTTCATTTACAGACTCTCCCTGACTGATCACTGTTTCTCCTTCATTTACAGACGGTCCCTGACCGATCACCATTTCTCCTTCATTTACAGACGGTCCCTGACCGATCACCATTTCTCCATCATTTACAGAAGCTCCCTGATTGATCACCATTTCTCCTTCATTTATAGACGCTCCCTGACTGATCACCATTTCTCCATCATTGATAGACGCTCCCCGACCGATCACCATTTCTCCTTCATTTACAGACTTTCCCTGACCGATCACCATTTCTCCTTCATTTACAGACGCTCCCTGACTGATCAACATTTCTCCCTCATTTATAGACGCTCCCCAACCGATCACCAATTCTCCTTCATTTTCAGACGCTCCCTGACCGATCACCATTTCTCCTTCATTTACGGACTTTCCCTGACCGATCACCATTTCTCCTTCATTTACAGACGTTCCCTGACTGATCACCATTTCTCCTTCATTTTTGATGCTCCCCGACTGATCACCATTTCTCCTTCATTTATAGACGCTCCCTGACCGATCAACATTTCTCCTTCATTTACAGACTTTCCCTGACCGATCACCATTTCACCTTCATTTACAGGCGCTCCCTGACCGATCACCATTTCTCCTCCATTTATAGATGCTCCCGGACTGATCACCATTTCTCCTTCATTTATAGATGCTCCCTGACCGATCACCATTTCTCCTTCATTTACAGATGCTCCCTGACCGATCACCATTTCTCCTTCATTTACAGACGCTCCCTGACCGATCACCATTTCTCCATCTTCACAGACACTCCCTGACCGAACACAATTTCTCCTTCATTCACAGACGCTCCCTGACCGATCACCATTCTCCTTCATTCACAGACACTCCCTGATTGATCTCCATTTCTCTTCATTTACAGACGCTCCCTGACCGAACACAATTTCTCCTTCATTCACAGACGCTCCCTGACCGATCACCATTCTCTTTCATTTACAGACACTCCCTGATTGATCTCCATTTCTCTTCATTTACAGACGCTCCCTGACCGATCACCATTTCTCCTTCATTCACAGACGCTCCCTGACCGATCACCATTCTCCTTCATTTACAGACACTCCCTGATTGATCTCCATTTCTCTTCATTTACAGACGCTCCCTGACCGATCACCATTTCTCCATCTTCACAGACACTCCCTGACCGAACACAATTTCTCCTTCATTCACAGACGCTCCCTGACCGATCACCATTCTCCTTCATTCACAGACACTCCCTGATTGATCTCCATTTCTCTTCATTTACAGACGCTCCCTGACCGAACACAATTTCTCCTTCATTCACAGACGCTCCCTGACCGATCACCATTCTCTTTCATTTACAGACACTCCCTGATTGATCTCCATTTCTCTTCATTTACAGACGCTCCCTGACCGATCACCATTTCTCCTTCATTCACAGACGCTCCCTGACCGATCACCATTCTCCTTCATTTACAGACACTCCCTGATTGATCTCCATTTCTCTTCATTTACAGACGCTCCCTGACCGATCACCATTTCTCCTTAATTTACAGACGCTCCCTGACCGATCACCATTTCTCCTTCATTTACAGACGCTCCCTGACCGATCCCCATTCCCCCTTCATTTCCCGGCGGGTAGTGAGGGGGGGATAATGTTCACTGTTTTATATTCGGGTCTGGGGCCGCACTCGGGGTTTGTAAAGCCTGAGCCTGGGCCTGAGCCCGGACCCGGGCCCCGGGGTTTATTGATCCTCTTGCTCCGATCCTCTGACCTGCACCGAACGCGCTCCTCCCGCAGCCTCGACTGGCCGCGCATGCTCAGGACACACTGCCCGATAATGAGTCACTACTGCGCCTGCGCTCTGGACTCCACTGATTCAGATAGGGCACAATCTGAACCGCGCTGCATGCTGGGTGATGCAGCCGCCATTGATGATCTTAATATCAGGCCGAAAAACAAAGACATTGGAAGCAGGGCGAGCGCTTTTGGACCAAGTAAAATAAAATAAACTGAAAGCCCAGCCCTTCGTGCCATTTAAAACGGCACAAACACACAGCATAGAAGCCCCCCCCCCCCACTTTGGTGAACTCCAGATAATATTTTTTTCATTTACTTTTATTAATTTCGTTTTATTAATTGTTGCAACTGACGGGTTCAATTAATGTTTATTTTCCAAATGCACCACAGGACCGTCAGTTTCACCATTAACCCCGCCCTGGTGATTAAGGAGATATCCGGACCAATTGGAGCAGCAGGAATTTATCGGAATTTCCAGTAATGAGTGGGGTGCCGCAGCGATCAGTGCTGGGGCCTCAACTATTTACAATATATATTCATGGCTTGGATGAAGGAACAGGGTGTCTTGTGGCCAAATTTGTTGATGATACAAAGAAAGGTGGATAAGCAAGTTGCGATAAGGACACAAATTGTCTGTAAAGAGATATTGACAGGTTAAGCGGATGGGCAAAAAATTGGTGGATGGAATATAATGTGGGAAAATGTGAAGTCATCCCCTTTGGGAGGAAAAATAAAAAAGCAAAATATTATTTGAATGGAGAAATACTACAAAACGCTGCCGTACAGAGGGACCTTGGTGTCCTCGTACATGAAACATAAAAAGTCAACATACAACTGCAGCAGGTAATCCGGAAGACATCCGGAATATTAGCCTTTATTTCCAGCAGGATGGAGTATAAAAGCAGGGAAGTCATGCTACAACTGTACAGGGTGCTGGTGAGACCATATCTGGAGTACTGCGTACAGTTCTGGTGACCTTATTTAAGGAAGGTCATACTTGCATTGGAGGCAGTTCAGAGAAGGTTCACGGGGTTGATTCCGGCGATGGAAGGGTTGTCTTACAAGGAAAGATTGAACAGGTTTGGTCCATAATTATTGGAGTTTAGAAGAATGAGAGGAGATCTTATTGAAACATACAAGATTCTGAGGGGACTCGACAGGGTTGATGCTGAGAGGTTGTTACCCCTCATGGGGGAATCTAAAACTCGGGGGCATAGTCTCAGAATAAGGGGTTGCCCGTTTAAGACGGACATGAGGAGGAATTTCTTCTCCCAGAGGGTTGTGAATCTTTGGAATTCTTTACCCCAAAAAGCTGTGGAGGCTGAGTCATTGAATACATTCAAGGCTGAGTTCGAAAAAAAATTTGATTCGCAAGGGAGTCAAAGGATATGGGGAAAGGGCGGGAAAGTGGAGTTGAGGTAAACATCAGATCAGCCATGATCTCATGAAATGGTGGTGCAGGCTCGAGGGGCCGAATGGCCAACTCCTGCTCCTATCTCTGATGATCTTATGGTCTTATGGTAAATTGACTGGAGGGATGAGAGAACAGTTGGTCCTCCAACCAATCGGAGTGTGAGAGGGGCGGGAGTTGCGGCACCGAATGGGCGGGTCTAAGCCCAGATATCCGTCATTGACTGAAGCATCATTTTAAAAAAATAATTTATCTTAAGCTCCAGGAGAAAACACGACCTTTCTGTTGTGGCTTGAAACAGATGAAACCAGATGAGATGGAGCAAACATTTCAACATTTGTTGGAAAAACACATTAATTAAGAATAGCCAACATGGATTATTTGAGATAACTCGAGTATACTGATAAAGGGGATGTAGTGGATGTTGTGTAGATGGATTGTGAAAATGTGTTTGATAAGATGACGGACAGGAGGCTTGTTGATAAAATTAATATCCACGGTATTAAAAAGAATGGGGCAGTGTGGATAGGAAGTTGTGTGAAGGGCAGAAAACAGAGAGTAGTGGTTAATGGATGTTCTTCAGACTGGAGGGATGTAAACAGTGGTGTCTCCCAGGGTCAGTGTTGGGACCATTGCTCTTCTCAATATAGAGAATGATCTGAGCTTGGGTATGTGGGACACAAGGTGAAAATCTATAGGTGACGCCAACATCCTAGGGGGAGTGTTTGCTAGTGCTGTTGGGGAGGGTTTAAACTAATGTGGCAGGGGGATGGGAACCGATGCAGGAAGTCAGTGGGAAATAAAGTGGTGACAGAAACAAAAGGCAGTAAGGGAGAGTGTGCAGAACATGACCGGACAGATGGTCTGAGAAAGCAGGGCAAAGACCAAGGGAAGACTAGATTAAACTGCATTTATTTCAATGCAAGAAGTCTGATGGGCAAGGCAGATGAACTCAGGGCATGGATGGGTACATGGGACTGGGATGTTATAGCTATTACTGAAACATGGCTAAGGGAGGGGCAGGACTGGCAGCTCAATGTTCCAGGGTACAGATGCTATAGGAAAGATAGAGCAGGAGGTAAGAGAGGAGGGGGAGTTGCGTTCTTGATTAGGGAGAACATCACGGCAGTAGTGAGAGGGGATATATCCGAGGGTTCGCCCACTGAGTCCATATGGGTAGAACTGAAAAATAAGAAGGGAGAGATCACTTTGATAGGATTGTACTACAGACCCCCAAATAGTCAACGGGAAATTGAGGAGCAAATATGTAAGGAGATTACAGACAGCTGCAAGAAAAATAGGGTGGTAATAGTAGGGGACTTTAACTTTCCCAACATTGACTGGGACAGCCATAGCATTAGGGGCTTGGATGGAGAGAAATTTGTTGAGTGTATTCAGGAGGAATTTCTCATTCAGTATGTGGATGGCCCGACTAGAGAGGGGGCAAAACTTGACCTCCTCTTGGGAAATAAGGAAGGGCAGGTGACAGAAGTGTTGGTGAGGGATCACTTTGGGACCAGTGATCATAATTCCATTAGTTTTAAGATAGCTATGGAGAAGGATAGGTCTGGCCCAAAAGTTAAAATTCTAAATTGGGGAAAGGCCAATTTTGATGGTATTAGACAGGAACTTTCAGAAGTTGATTGGGAGAGTCTGTTGGCAGGCAAAGGGACGTCTGGTAAGTGGGAGGCTTTCAAAAGTGTGTTAACCAGGGTTCAGGGTAAGCACATTCCTTATAAAGTGAAGGGCAAGGCTGGTAGAAGTAGGGAACCTTGGATGACTCGGGAGATTGAGGCACTAGTCAAAAATAAGAAGGAGGCATATGACATGCATAGGCAGCTGGGATCAAGTGGATCCCTTGAAGAGTATAGAGATTGCCGGAGTAGAGATAAGAGAGAAATCAGGAGGGCAAAAAGGGGATATGAGATTGCTTTGGCAGATCAGGCAAAGGTGAATCCAAAGAGCTTCTACAAATACATAAAGGGCAAAAGGGTAACTAGGGAGAGAGTAGGGCCTCTTAAGGATCAACAAGGTCATCTATGTGCGGAACCACAAGAGATGGGTGAGATCCTGAATGAATATTTCACATCGGTATTTACGGTTGAGAAAGGCATGGATGTTAGGGAACTTGGGGAAATAAATAGTGATGTCTTGAGGAGTGTACATATTACAGAGAGGGAGGTGCTGGAAGTCTTAACGCGCATCAAGGTAGATAAATCTCCGGGACCTGATGAAATGTATCCCAGGACGTTATGGGAGGTTAGGGAGGAAATTGCGGGTCCCCTAGCAGAGATATTTGAATCATCCACCGCTACAGGTGAGGTGCCTGAAGATTGGAGGGTAGCAAATGTTGTGCCTTTGTTTAAGAAGGGCGGCAGGGAAAAGCCTGGGAACTACAGACCAGTGAGCCTGACATCTGTAGTGGGTAAGTTGTTAGAGGGTATTCTGAGGGACAGAATCTACAGGCATTTGGAGAGGCAGGGACTAATTAGGAACAGTCAGCATGGTTTTGTGAGAGGAAAATCATGTCTCACGAATTTGATTGAGTTTTTTGAAGGGGTAACCAAGAAGATAGATGAGGGCTGTGCAGTAGACGTGGTCTACATGGACTTCAGCAAAGCATTTGACAAGGTACCGCATGGTAGGTTGTTACATAAGGTTAAATCTCATGGGATCCAAGGTGAGGTAGCCAATTGGATACAAAATTGGCTTGACGACAGAAGACAGAGGGTGGTTGTCGAGGGTTGTTTTTCAAACTGGATGCCTGTGTCCAGCGGTGTGCCTCAGGGATCGGTGCTGGGTCCGCTGTTATTTGTTATTTATATTAATGATTTGGATGAGAATTTAGGAGGCATGGTTAGTAAGTTTGCAGATGACACCAAGATTGGTGGCATTGTGGACAGTGAAGAAGGTTATCTAGGATTGCAACGGGATCTTGATAAATTGGGCCAGTGGGCCGATGAATGGCAGATGGAGTTTAATTTAGATAAATGTGAGGTGATGCATTTTGGTAGATCGAATCGGGCCAGGACCTACTCCGTTAATGGTAGGGCGTTGGGGAGAGTTATAGAACAAAGAGATCTGGGAGTACAGATTCATAGCTCCTTGAAAGTGGAGTCACAGGTGGATAGGGTGGTGAAGAAGGCATTCAGCATGCTTGGTTTCATTGGTCAGAACATTGAATGCAGGAGTTGGGATGTCTTGTTGAAGTTGTACAGGGCATTGGTGAGACCACACTTGGAGTACTGTGTACAGTTCTGGTCACCCTATTATAGAAAGGATATTATTAAACTAGAAAGAGTGCAGAAAAGATTTACTAGGATGCTACCGGGACTTGATGGTTTGACTTACAGGGAGAGGTTAGACAGACTGGGACTTTATTCCCTGGAAAGTAGGAGGTTAAGGGGTGATCTTATAGAAGTCTATAAAATAATGAGGGGCATAGATAAGGTCGATAGTCAAAATCTTTTCCCAAAGGTAGGGGAGTCTATAACGAGGGGGCACAGATTTAAGGTGAGAGGGGAGAGATACAAAAGGATCCAGAGGGGCAATTTTTTCACTCAAAGGGTGGTGAGTGTCTGGAACGAGCTGCCAGAGGCAGTAGTAGAGGCGGGTACAATTTTGTCTTTTAAAAAGCATTTGGACAGTTACATGGGGAAGATGGGTATCGAGGGATATGGGCCAAGTGCAGGCAATTGGGACTAGCTTAGTGGTATAAACTGGGCGACATGGACATGTTGGGCCGAAGGGCCTGTTTCCATGTTGTAACTTCTATGATTCTATGATTCTATGATTCTATAACATTGGCAGCGTGGGGAACTGGGAAGAGGAGTCAGTGACTTCATTGTGACGTCCACAGGTTCGTAAACAGGCAGGTGAAATTTAATGCAGAGAAATGTGACGTTTTGCATTTTGAGAGGAATAAAAATGAGATGAAATGTACACTAAATGGTCAAAGTTTAAAAGTAGACGAGCAGAGAGACTGTTAATTAGACTCATAGAATCAAAGAAATTGATGACACAGAAAGAGGCCATTCGGCCCATCGTGTCTGTGCCGGCCGAAAAAGAGCTATCCAGCTTAATCCCACTTTCCAGCTCTTGGCCCATAGCCTTGTAGCTTCCGGCAGTTCAAGTATTCTTAAAATGCGATGAGGGTGTCCGCCTCAACCACCCTTTCAGGCAGTCAGTTCCAGACCCCCACAACCCTTGGGTGAAATAATTTCTCCTCAGTTCCCCACTAAACTTTCTACCAATCACTTTAAATCTATGCCCCTGGTTATTAACCTCTCTGCTAAGAGAAGTGGGTCCTTCTAATCCATGCTATCTGGGACCCTCATAATTTTGTTCACCTCAATTAAATCTGCCTTCAGTCTCCTCTGTTCCAAAGAAAACAACCCCAGCCTATCCAATCTTTCCTCATAGCTAAAATTCTACAGTCCAGGCAACATCCTTGTAAATCTTTCTTGCCTTGTGTATAAAATGTCTGCTATTTGAAAGTCGTGACATTGATCAAAGTCCACGTTAAGTTTTCTTGCCATTTGTGTCAAGATTTGGAAAAGATCTGACACTTTAAATATTGCCGACCTTTAACTGTAGCTCACAGTGTCTGAACAGTCACTGTTATCAATATCCTTTTATGTATCTCTTTGTGCTCCATCTCCTTAACAGCACAAGCTGATCACAGCAATGTTTTCTTCAAATGGAATCCCAATATGAGAAAATGCAAAATTTCAAAGTGAAGCATCACATGCAGGATTGGAAGGAGAGTGCGAGTGGAGATAATTGGCTTGGATCAGTGATCTCTTGAGCATTAAGACATTCATTATCTGAAAGAAGCACGGAGATGAGATTTTTGTCTATATTTATCAATATGGAAAAGAAGCAGGGCGTTGAGATACTTTTGTCCATTCATCCTGCCATCTACAAAATCCATCACCTCTCAATGCCCAGCATCTTTCGTTACAACTCCTTGCTCTGCAGGGAAGTCTTGGTTTCATTAATTCTCCGTGTTTTCAGCAAACATCTCATTCACCTCGCAAATCTGACTTATAAGTCATCCCATCGTGTTGACATCATGTTAGCAACTCAAGATAAGCTGCTTTATGTTGATGGAATTAATTCGAGTCAGTTTTCAGGATCAATATGTCGAGGAATCTACAAGGGAACAGGCTATTTTAGATCTAGTATTGTGTAATGAAACAGGGTTAATTGGTAATCTTATAGTAAATGATCCTCTGGGGAAGAATGATCATAATATGGTAGAATTTGATGTTGAGTTTGAAAGTTTGAGAGTGATGTCATTAAGTCGGAAACTAGGGTCTTAAATTTAAACAAAACCAATAACCTAGTTATGAGGATTGAGTTGGCTAAGGTAGTTTGGGAAATTAGATTTAAAAATATGATGATAGATAAGCAATGGCGAACATTTAAAGAAATAATTTATAATTCCTCAACAAAATTACATTCCCTTGAGGGTTAAAAACTCCACAGGAAAAGTGGTCCAACCTTGGTTAATTGGAGAGATTAATGATATTTTAGGTTAAAAGAGGCTTATAATGTTGCCAAAAAGAACAGTAAGCCTGAGGATTAGGAGAGTTTTAGAAATCAGCAAAGGATGACCAAGAAATTGATAAATATGTATAAAGGAAGAGATTAGCGAAAGTAAACATGGGTCCCTTGGAGACAGAGACAGGAGAATTTATAATGGAGAATAAGGAAATGGCAGAGACGTTAAACAAGTATTTTGTATCTGTCTTCACAGTAGAGAAAACAAAAATCATACCAGAAGTATTGGGGAACCAAGGTTCTAATGAGAGTGAGGAACCTAAAGCAATTAAGATTAGTAAATAAAAAGTACTGGAGAAATTAATGGGACTAAAAGCTAACAAATTCATTGGCCCTGATGGCCTACATCCTAGGGTTTTAAAAGAGGTCGCTGCAGAGACAGTGGATGCACTGGTTTTATCTTCCAGAGTTCCCATGATTCTAGAAAGATCCCCATGGATTGGAAGGTACCAAATATAACCCCTCTATTCAAGAAAGGAGGGAGCGAGAAAAGAGGGAACTACAGGCCCTTTAGCCTGAAAATAGTAGTAGGGAAATTGCGAGAATCTATTACGAGGGACGTGGTAACAGGGCACTGAGAAAATCATAATATAGTTAGGCACATGCAACAAGTTTTATGAAAGAGAAATCGTGTTTGACAACTCTATTAGAGGTTTTGAGGGTGTAGATAGCAGGGTAGGTAAGGGAGAACCAGTGGATGTAGAATATTTGGATTTTCAAAAGGCATTCGATAAGGTGCCACACAAAAGTTTGTTAAACAAGATTAGGGTTCATGGGATTGTGGGTAATATATTAACATGGATTGGGGATTGATTGACGTACAGAAAACAGGAAGTCGGAATAAACAGTTTATTTTGGGGTTGGCAGGTTGTAACTAGTGGGGTGCCGTGAAGATCAGTGCTTGGGCCTCAGATATTTACAATCTATATTAATGACTTAGATGAAGGGACCGAGTGTAATGTATCCAGGTTTGCTGACGATACAAAACAAGGTGGGAAAGTAAGCTGTGAGGAGGATGCAAAGAGGATGCAAAGTGATACAGACAGGTTAAGTGAGTGGGCAAGAAGTTGGCAAATGAAGTATAAAGTGGGGAAATGTGAGGTTATTCACTTTGGTAGGAAGAATAGAAAAGCAGAATATCTTTTAAACGGTTAGAGACTACGAAATGTTAGAATTCAGAGGGATTTGTGTGTCCTTGTACACGGATCACAGAAAGTTAACATGCAGGTGCAGCAAGCAATTGGGAAAGCAAATGGTGTGTTGGCCTTTATTGCGAGGTGGTTGGAGTACAAGGATAAGGAAGTCTTGCTGTAATTATATAGGGCTTTGGTGAGACTGCATCTGGAATACTGTGTACAGTTTTGATCTCCTTACCTGGGAACGATACACTTGCCTTAGAGTGGGTGCAACAAAGGTTCACTAGATTGATTCCTGGGATAAGAGGGTTGTCCTGTGAGGAGAGATTGAGCAGAATTGGCCGATATTCTCTGGAGTTTACAATAATGAGGTGATCTCATTGAAACATGTAAAATTCTTAGAGGGCTTGACAGGGTAGATGCTGGGATGCTGTCTCCCCTGGCTGGAGAGTCTAGAACTAATGGTTATAATCTCAAGATAAGGGGCCAGCCATTTAGTTCAGAGATTTCTTTGCTGAGAGGGTTGTCAACCATTGGAATTCTCTACCCCAGATGCTGAGCCATTGAATAGATTCAAAACTGATGTCGATAGAATTTTGGACACGAAGGAACTCAAGGGATATGGGGATAGGTCGGGAAAGTGGAGTTGAGGTCGAAGATCAGCGATGACGTTATCAAATGGCGAAGCAGGCTCGAGGGACTGAATGGCCAACTCTTGCTCCTTTCGCTGATGTTGGTCCGCTGGAAAAGCAGAACTTGCCAGCTGTTTTAAAAATTTTTAGCCTGAACAGGGACTTGAACCCTGGACCCTCAGATCACTACCTGTTTTAAAAGTCTGATGCTCTACCGACTGAGCTATCCAGGCTCGCTATAAGATTGGTTTCCATCATACAGATTCATGGTGGGACTCTGAATTATCCCCGTCGATGTCGAATTCGGGGGAGTATCACTTTTATACAATTTTCAGCAACGTGTTGAGGAGAATCCTTGTTTCTGTTGAACATGATGTAAGAAACATGGACAGCGAACTCATGAGTTTACAATTCTTCTTGTTTGTACAAAATGTCTTGTCATTCGTTCGCAGCAATTAAAAAATACACTTTACCCAATGGCTCAAAAGCTGAACTTGTTCCACACGGGAGCTGGAAAATGCCTCTCGACATTTCAGCCGATCAACAATTGAAAGCTGAATAATTTCACCCGTTACACCGTGACACCAGGCAGCAGATTTGCCTCCCGAATTTTCCCTACACGACACTTCAAACCGATGAATCCCTGCTTCACGGAAAGAAGAATTGTGTGTTTGGTTCTTTAGATTTAAAGATGTCGTGCCGGCCGCTTTACCATTTCAGCTCTCGCCAATCGCCCCCTCTCCCTCCTATAAACAAATAAACTCTCACCTGCTATTGCAAGACGGGAGGCCAGAGGAGCCTCAGTGCCCACATGGGGACATGAAGAAGTCGACGTGTTATGGAACTGGTTGTACCTTGAACTCCAGTCAAAATGTTTAGAAGGTTCAACTACTTTAGATGGCGCTGGAGCTCACAACCCCAGCATTTCTCGAGTGTATAATTATTGTAGAAATAACGCGCGCTGATCGATTGCTCCACTGGAGCCGCGCACGGTCTGTGTCCCCAGTGCTCCCATCAAACAGCTTCATCCTCGGTCTCTCAATTATCACTTCCTGATCTTTCCCACACAGAAGCCTCCAAACAAGAGGCGATTCGTTAAACATCCGCAGTGACCTTTAAAAGCCGTGGAATCTGAAACAAAACCCCAGACGATAAGAACTTTTAATTATATTATTATTATTAACGTAAGGACAATTATTTTCATGCTACTTTGAGGATTTGGGGAAATTGGGAGCTGAAACTAAGAAACTTTCTCTGGGCTGCCGGTGATTGAAGAGATGGGCGTTATTTCATTTGAAAACCGAGAATATGAACTTCCTGATGATGAAGTGTGAGAGAAGATTGTGGTTAGTGGCAGTTGCCAGGGAGATCGAGAGGAGAGGGAGAAAAGTCAAAGTCACAGCTGTGACAGCTCAAGTGCTCTGCTTATCTGTAATATTTAGAAAGTAATGTACAGTACAGGACAAACCAGTTTGGTATCGGTTATCAAAAATACTAAAAGACACGGGTTCAAAGGCGGATTTGTGAAGAGGGAACGGATTTAACCGCCAGACCGAAATCATTCCCCATGAATCTGAAGCGTCTTGCGGAAAACGGCAGTGCGAACTGTTCTGTTCATGTCATGACTTGAAAGACCCTCCAATTCCCGACAGTATCTTTGAACGAGTTGTGTAGACAAACCGCGATAGAAGCCGCTTTGCATTCGTCAAACGTGTAGGTGACGATATTGGGGGTGATCAGGGTCGATTTCAATTATTTGAAATCTCACCATGTGACCCGAAGATTGACGGCAGAATCGAGTTTTTCCTGTAAGTCTTGAATTGAAGGGAAAGGCGCAACAAGCAGGTCGGAGAAATGAAGAGCAGAAAATGTGGGTGAAACTTGCACGAGTGAAAATCCCTGTATGTTGGAAGACTCAGTCCCCAGTGGTGGAGAGGATTGGGATTTCAAGCTGTCTCACAGCTCACACACACACCATTGGCTCATTTAATCACCATCAACAACTCGAATACATCAACACTTAATCTTCTATACACAAGGAAATACAAACCTTTTCTCTGCAACTTGTCCGCATAATTTAAACATTTTAGCCCCGGTATCATTCTGGTGAATCTGCACTGCACCCCCTCCAAGGCCAATATATCCTCCCTGAGGTGTGGTGCCTCGAACTCATTTAGTACCTCAGGCCATGCCCACTGCCTCCATGAGTAGATCTCCTTTATGGTCCCTATTCGTCCCCGCCCCTCCTCTTACTACCCGTTTCCTGTTAACATGTCTGTAGAAGACTTTTTGATTCACTTTTATGTTTCCCGCTTCATCTTACTCTCTATCTCTCTTATTATCCAGGGAGCTCTGACTTTATTTGCCCGACCTTTCTACCTCGTTGGAATGTACCTTCTATGTACCCGAATCATCTTTTTAAAAGGCGCGCACTGTCCAATTATAGTTTTGCCTGACAATCTTTGATTCCAATTTACCGGGGCCAGATCTGTTCTCATCCCACTGAAATTGACTCTCCTCCAAATGAGTACATTTACTTTAGAGTGGACAGTGTCCATTTCCATAGCTATTCTAATCCTTATGATACTGATCGCTGCTCCCTAAATGCTCCCCCACTGACACTTGCTCCACTTGGCCCGCCTCATTCCCTTGAACCAAGTCCAGCAATGCCTCCTTCCTCAGTGGGCCAAAAACGTACTGGTCGAGAAAGTTATCCTGAACACATTTCAAAAATTCTTCCCCTTCTTTGCGCCTTATATTATTGTTATCCCAGTCTATATTAGGATAGTTGAAATCCCCTGTTATCACTACTCTATGGCTGATGCACCTCTCTATAATTTCCCTGAAAATTTGCTCCTCTATATCCGTCCCACTGGCTGGTGGCCTATAGAATACACCAAGTACTGTAATCGCACCTCGATTGTTCCTTAACTCGAACTCAGTCCCCAGGAGAAATTCCCTCCTTCCTGGGAACTTTGTATTAAGCAGAAGTTAGCAGCAAAAAGTGTTCGTGGTGGGACTGAGAAATGCTGAAACAGCCGGCACCCTGTAAAACAGAGCTCCAAGTGTCGGTTTAAATAAAGTCCTGAACTGACAGAGCGGTGGCGCAACGGTAGCGCGTCTGACTCCAGATCAGAAGGATGCGTGTTCGAATCACGTCGGGGTCATTGCATTTTCACAACGTTTCAGTGTCGCTCTGTTTTATCGCGGGGCAGTCTTTCAGGGATGGTCTGTTCACTGTGTGTAAAATAATATTTATCACAGAATGAACACACCACAGAAGGAGACCTGCCTTTTGTAAGACCAATCCCATTGGTCCCATTCCCCGTCCCTTTCCCCGTGGCCCTGCATTTTCCCCTTCAAGTATTTATCAAATTCCTTTTTGAAAGCCACGATTGAATCTGCTTCCACCGCCCTTTCAGGCAGCGCATTCCAAATCATAACTGTTCGCTGCGTAAAAAAGATTTTCCTCATGTCGCCTTTGGTTCTTTTGCAATCACCTCAAATCTGTGTCCTCTGGTTCTCGACACTTCCGCCAATGAGAACAGCTTCTCTTTATTAACTTTATCTGAACCCTTCATGACTTTGAACACTTCTATCAAATCTCCTCTGAACCTTCTCTGCTAGAAGGAGAACAACCCCAGCACGGGGTAAATGCGGTCAATTAGCTCCAATTTATTTATTTGGGCATTAAACAAAATGTGAAAGACTGGCGAGGCGTTGTGTGAACGGAGCTCACTGCTTTCAGACAATAAATCCAATCACTGCGTGGGCGCTGGGTTCAAATCTCACCACTGATCGAATTTCTGGCAATGTTCATTTTGACCTGTTCGCAGAAAACCCGATTGTCGTGCGATGGAGCAGAGGATGTGAAAGGAGCTGAAAGTGGAAGTGCAGATATTAGTTTCATCACAGTGACTGGACACGTTTCCACAGGTTCGGGCCTCTCACCTTAAGATTCTTTCCAGCAGAGTGGGACAGGTGATCAGAGTGACCGGGCTCCAGCGGCGCAATCGGTCAGTGCGCGGTCCTTTTTTGACAGGACAGGGTCGGGAAATACCGAGATTGTTAATTCGAGTCTCACCGAGATCAAACAATCCTTTTGCTTGTGAACATTTCGACCGGAGTTGAAGGTACAATTAGTTTGTTCCAAAATGCAACTACTTATTTGAATTGCCATGTGGTTCCTCCGGACTGCGCTGTTGCAATAGCAGATGAGATGTTTAGTATTACTTGTTTACAGGAGGGAAGCTACGGTTTTGGAGACACAAACTATGATTGTGAACCATCCACAAATCGTGGGATTTTAACTGGAGCCATAACCAGCGCCTTAGACCGCTCAGCCAGGATACTTTCCATCCTGCACTTCAGGAGCTAGTTTTACAGGAATAGAATTACTACAAGCAAGAATTCTACCCCTCCAGCACCAATGCTCACACGGCAGCCGGATGCATGTGTCCAGTTAGAAACCTGTCTGAAGGAACATGCAGTCTGACAGAGCCGGAAGTCCAGCAGATTGACTTTCGGTCTGAGCAGATGTTGAGTCTCTTCCTTGAGAGAGTTTCGCCAATCCAGCTCAGAGTGGATTAAGAATCATAAATCCGGGTGTGACTGGAGCCACTTGTGTAAGATAAAGTGCAGGGGGCAGTTTCCCGTCCTTGACGGACATTAATGACCCTGTTGCGGTTTTGCTGCAAAATTTCACATCCCAGCTCCCGATCCGTGAACTAAAATCCAACTCTGGTGGGACTCGAACCCACAACCTTTGAATGTCCCCTCCGATTATTAAGTAGAAGTCTAACACGCTATCCATTGCGCCACAGAGTCAGTTATACAATGTGAGGGAGAGCGGGATCCTGTGCTGTGGTTGAGGCGGTCAGGCTGCTCCTGCTTCCGCCTCTCACATTCCGAGAGCCGGGGCGGCAGTCTGCACCGATCGCCCTCCAATGGATCCGGCTCCAGCCGCTTTTTGTGGGCCTGGTGCAAGAACAGTCGCGTCTGACTCCACATCAGAAGGTTGCGTGTTTTGAACCAGGTTGAAATCACAGCATTTTCACTGTGTCTCAGGGTCCTGCCGACTGATTTTAGATCGGGACAGTGTTTTACCGATGGGATGTTCAGTGTTTGTGCAACAATATCAAAATTAAATTTGACACATTAATGAGCTTTTTGTTCTGTTACTTTCTATTTACACCCTCTCCAGTTTTATGTAGGAACAGTTAACAATGTTTAAGGGATGTGGTGTGCAGTGTTTGTGGAATCAGTGTAATTAAATTTGATACTTTCATCTGTTCCTTTTCCAACCCAGACCCTTATCATTAGATTTGTACCTTCACCCTGTTTAAAATAGGTTACTCAGTGATAGAAATAAATCAGTAACAACCCCGAAACCTCAGCGGGTATATTTGTTCCAATACCTCGATTTCCATTTAAATTTTCAATCAGCAATTCCCAACGGGTGTTTTGGGTTTGACAAACTAATTTAAGTACTTGACTGGTTCCTGGAAATGATCCAGTGGGGATTTCCTTACCCGTACAGATATAGAAATAAATACATTCCATCATTTCACAAATGACAGTTGCATAAATAAATATATCGCGTTCATAAAAAAATTTCCACATTTTATTTTATTAATCCACTTACGTTTCAATGTAGATCATATATTCAGAGCATCCCTCTAAACTTAAAGAATGGTAAAACAATTGTAGATTTTACAAACACATAACACGCTATCGGAGAAGTAAGATTAAGGCCTACTTTGTGAAAGTTGTATTCTAATTGTCTTTATGATGTTAAGAAAAATATTTCTAGTTGTACATCCCCAACTTAACGGAGAAACTAAGCTGTAAACCAAAAGGATTTTTCAAAAACTATTTGGGGCGATTTGATCGGTTCCCCTTCTCCTTTCTTTAATTGTTACCTTTTGCTAATTGTTCATCTTGATCCGTTTGCTTCATTTTTTCCTCAGTCATTGATGGTGAATTTTCTATCCGTTAACGTTCTTAAATATTTGATTTGTTTGTTCCTTTCCTCTTGACTTGTGATTTGTTGATCTCCAGGTTAAAGTGTGAAACAGAAATGTGTTTATATTCAGGCGTGACTCTGAAGTGTGAGACCGAGAGGTGATGCCGGATGTGTGACCGAGAGAACAACTGCTGGAGGCAGAACTGTCCGTAACCTGACATACCCCGTGTGGCATTGCTCATGGTGGGTCGGATGACAATGTTTTATATTGACTGAACGGCTATTTATACAACACACAACGGATTTTACTGCTGCTTTAACTCCACAAAGTATAATCACCATAAATGACCAAAGTCTCAGATCAGTTAGAATTGAATTGCTGTTGGTGAGGGGAGTTTGTACATTGGAAGGAGTTTATATATTTACAGCTCCAGGTAAACCTGCAAACCTCCCTCACCTGTCGGTTACGTCACCATGAGGTTTCCACCTTGCTTTGCGCTTCTGGACTTCTGAAGTGTGATTGAACCTGACCAAAAGTTTCCTATAATTAGTGAGGAAGGAAGGTATCAGTGTAAATGGGAGATAGAAACGTGGATATTTCACTGGGTACCATGGGAACCAGATACACTGCTCATTCCAGTTATTTGTCCAGCAGGAAACAGAAATCATTCTCTTCAACTGTACTCGCCCGAAGGAAAAGGAAACAAACAAAACTGCTCAGTTCTTTGTTTTAGCTTCTTCTGCTGGTTTACATTCACTCACCGAGAAAGTGAGAGAGAGAGAGACTGAGAGATTGGATTGGCTGTTTCACTTTATAATCAATTATACTTTGTACTTATTGTTAGAGACGGTTCCATCCCAACAATCCTGTGCCTGACCTTCTCATTGATACTCAGATGTGTTCAAAATGAGTTTCAACCAATTTTACAAAAGCTGAACAGCGAAAACTGCTCTGAAACCAGCTTCGCTTCGCAACTTTTAATAGAGATTCGGTTGCTGGTTGCAAGTAAAGAAGTTTGTACAATCAGCCCTCTGGAGCAATATGCTCAAAAGGTGTTTCGGACACATTGTATGAGAGGTCCGCCTGTACAGTGCAGGAACATTTACATACTGCAGATCTGGAATCCTTTCCTTGTTGGCTCCGGAACTAATACAAATACCGCTCTGTGTTATTTTGTTGCTTAATTCACAAATTGGGTAAATATCACAGAGGAGGCTGAAGACAAAAAATGCCCCGACCAAACGGGCACTTTGAGCAGCTCAGCCACGGAGCCAAATCAAACTGCAACTTCACCACCTCCTCTCACTGATACCTGTCAGATACTCGCCACTGTCTGGTGGAGTTTGAGGCCGTTTGGTACATTTCGATATCTCTTGTCTATTTCGCTGTGTTTACCGACACTGTCTGTATCTCTCGCTGTGTTTGTGTCTCTGTGTCAATCTGTGGGTTGATTCTGAATGAAAAATGAAATAAAACACATCAGTCATCAGCTGGGCCAGTGGCGCAATGGATAACGCGTCTGACTACGGATCAGAAGATTGCAGGTTCGACTCCTACCTGGCTCGGATTTAGGCAATTTTCCCTCTGACACTGGGGAACTGAGAATCAAATTTCATAATAACATATTGTTTATGGTGAATCAGCAAAGAAAACATTCCATTTTCAATGATTTCGGTTCAGTTATGTACAGAATGAAACTGTGACCACAAGTTGTTTGCAACAAGCCGCCTTTTAAGTTGATGTCCGGCTCGCTAACATTACAGCACGAGGTGTCGGCACCGCACTGATAACCTTCAGGTGTATCCGGGCCTTTCAGACACTTCGTGTGACACAAGAGCTTTCCAATCCCCGCCAGTCGGACGGACAGTATCTGGAAAACAGTTCAACTTTCAGTGTTCAGACTTTGGTGAGAGATGTGAACAGGACTTTGGGTAAATATAAATTGGGTGTGGATTAGGAGTTAGCTGTTCTGTTATAAACTGTGGGTGTGTATATATGAGTGTGATGTTTATATATGAACTGTGGGTGTGTATATATCAGTGTGATGTTTATATATGAACTGTGGGAGTGTATATATGAGTGTGATGTTTATATATGAACTGTGGGTGTGTATATATGAGTGCGATGTTTATATATGAACTGTGGGTGTGTAAATATGAGTGTGATGTTTATATATGCACTGTGGGTGTGTATATATCAGTGTGATGTTTATATATGAACTGTGGGTGTGTATATATGAGTGCGATGTTTATATATGAACTGTGGGTGTGTATATATGAGTGCGATGTTTATATATGAACTGCGGGTGTGTAAATATGAGTGTGATGTTTATATATGAACTGTGGGTGTGTATATATCAGTGTGATGTTTATATATGAACTGTGGGTGTGTATATATGAGTGCGATGTTTATATATGAACTGTGGGTGTGTATATATGAGTGTGATGTTTATATATGAACTGTGGGTGTGTATATATCAGTGTGATGTTTATATATGAACTGTGGGTGTGTATATATGAGTGCGATGTTTATATATGAACTGTGGGTGTGTATATATGAGTGTGATGTTTATATATGAACTGTGGGGTGTATATATGAGTGCGATGTTTATATATGAACTGTGGGTGTGTATATATCAGTGTGATGTTTATATATGAACTGTGGGAGTGTATATATGAGTGCGATGTTTATATATGAACTGTGGGTGTGTATATATGAGTGTGATGTTTATATATGAACTGTGGGTGTGTATATATGAGTGTGATGTTTATATATGAACTGTGGGGTGTATATATGAGTGCGATGTTTATATATGAACTGTGGGTGTGTATATATAAGTGTGATGTTTATATATGAACTGTGGGGTGTATATATGAGTGCGATGTTTATATATGAACTGTGGGTGTGTATATATCAGTGTGATGTTTATATATGAACTGTGGGAGTGTATATATGAGTGTGATGTTTATATATGAACTGTGGGTGTGTATATATGAGTGTGATGTTTATATATGAACTGTGGGTGTGTATATATGAGTGTGATGTTTATATATGAACTGTGGGTGTGTATATATGAGTGCGATGTTTATATATGAACTGTGGGTGTGTATATATGAGTGTGATGTTTATATATGAACTGTGGGTGTGTATATATGAGTGCGATGTTTATATATGAACTGTGGGTGTGTATATATGAGTGCGATGTTTATATATGAACTGTGGGTGTGTATATATGAGTGTGATGTTTATATATGAACTGTGGGGTGTATATATGAGTGCGATGTTTATATATGAACTGTGGGTGTGTCTATATGTGTGCGATGTTTATATATGAACTGTGGGTGTGTATATATGAGTGCGATGTTTATATATGAACTGTGGGTGTGTCTATATGTGTGCGATGTTTATATATGAACTGTGGGTGTGTATATATGAGTGCGATGTTTATATATGAACTGTGGGTGTGTCTATATGTGTGCGATGTTTATATATGAACTGTGGGTGTGTATATATGAGTGCGATGTTTATATATGAACTGTGGGTGTGTCTATATGTGTGCGATGTTTATATATGAACTGTGGGTCTGTATATATGAGTGCGATGTTTATATATGAACTGTGCGTGTGTATATATGAGTGTGATGTTTATATATGAACTGTGGGTGTGTATATATGAGTGTGATGTTTATATATGAACTGTGGGGTGTATATATGAGTGCGATGTTTATATATGAACTGTGGGTGTGTATATATGAGTGCGATGTTTATATATGAACTGTGGTGTGTATATATGAGTGCGATGTTTATACATGAAGTGCGGATTGACCGGGAGGGGCAATTCCTCCTGGGGTTATATTTTCTTCCAACATCAGGACACAAAGTTCAATTTGCAGTGGGGCGGTAATCGCTCAGTTGGGAAGGCGTTGGACTAAAGATCTAAACATCTCGGGTTTCACAAGTTTGAGTTATTTAGTTTCTGCCTCTATGAATCCCAGAATCATAGAATGGTGACAGCACGGAAGGAGGCCATTCGGCACGTCGAGTCCGTGCCGGCCCTCTGCAAGAGCAATCCAGCTTGTCACACCGCCCCCCCCCACTCCCCCAGTTTACCCGTAGCCCTGCATTTTTTTCCCTTCAAGTACTTATCCAATTCTCTTTTGAAAGCCACGATTGAATCTGCCTACAGCACTCACTTAGGCAGTGAATTCCAGATCTTAACCACTCGCTGTGTAAAAGCGTTTTTCCTCATGTTGACTTTGATTCTTTTGCAATCTCCATAAATCTTTGTCCTCTGGTTCTTGACCCTTCCGCCCATGGGAGCAGTTTCTCTCGATCCACTCTGTCTCGAATCTTCATGTTTTTAAAAACATCGATGAAATATCCTCTCAACATTCTCTGCTCTAAGGAGAACAACCCCAGCTTCTCCAGTCTATCCACGTAACTGAAGTCCTTCATTCCTGGAACCTTTCCAATAAATCTGTTCTGCACCTTCTCAAAGGCCTTCACCTCCTTCCTAAAGTGCGGTGCCAAGAACTGGACACAATACTGCAGTTGTGGCCGAACCAGTGTTTTATAAAGGTTCATCATAACTTCCTTCCTTATGTACTCTATGCCTCTATTTGTAAAGCCCGCGATCCTGTATGCTTCTTTAACCGCTTTCTCAATCTGCCCGGCCATCTTTAAAGATTTGTTCACATGAACCCCCAGATTTCTCGGTTCCTGCAGCTCCTTTCGAATTGTGCCCTTCAGTTTATTTCTCCTCTCCTCGTTCTTCCACCAAAATGTATCGCTTCGCACTTCTTTGCGTTAAATTTCATCTGCCATGCTTCTGCCCATTCCACCAACCTGTCTTTGTCCTGTCACTCTCCTCCTCACTGTTGTTGGACTGGAAAAATACGCTTGTGAACACAGATCCAAAACCTCCAGCCTCCCCTCACCTAACCTGATATATATATAATAAAGAATGATTAGCCACTCCTATCCTCACAAAAATTCGATAGTTAAATCGCATGTGTAGCATTTAGGTAGCAGCAAAGCATGATGGGATACTTGACCATTATGGGAGCAGTTCGTAACCCACACTGTAAGAGCTGACAAAGGCAGGTTTGTTGGATTTATGGCCACCCCCTCGATTATCTCCAGAACACACTAAGGAATGTTTACTCAAGGACATTGTTTATCCGAACTAACTCACTTGGGATGATTAAGGGAGAAGCGGTGGATATCTCCAAGGTCACCCCAGCACAAAAGGGAGTGAGGGATGAGCTGCTCAGGACTTGTGAAGACCCCCGCCCAGTCTCAATATCTGGGACTTATGTGTTTACTGATAAGGGCCCTCCTCAGGAATGTGAGATGTTTAATGTCATGGGACGACCCAAGGTAGCCCCTGACAAATGAGTGGCAGACTATACCACCCAATGAAACCCACTGTAGTTATGTAAACATGTACCCTCACCTTTCACAGCAGGTGGGTGTTGCTTATTGAAAGGTATAAACATGCTTGTAGTGCTGATGTTCCTTTGAGAGTTAGTCACGAGCTTGAGGAAGCTGACCACTCTCCCTTTGTGCACAAAGTTTTCTAATAAACTTTAACTTTGTCAGCAGTTCCGTCTCCGTCTGGTTTTGCTCCAAAAATTCGAGTCTAACAGTTGGTGTCAGAAGTGGGATACTGCGCTGCTGGTCGGCTAACGGATCCTGTATTGGAGGGTACGTGGTGTAGTGAAACAGGAGAGCCCTGTACTCCAGATGGGGGGTGCCCCTGCATAAAGCCCTCGAGGGTGAGGCCGGTAGCCTATGGTAGGGGCTCGGCTCATCATTGGAGACAGGATTGGCAGTGGCACTTGCCGCAGTATTAAAATTATCCACGTGGTAAAATTCCTCACGGAGACCACGGATTGACGGAATTGACTCGACCTGTAGGTATATAAGATATGGTGTAAGTGTTTGTTTGCTTAGAGTATAAGTTTATGCCGTTATTCCGATACAGTATAAGGTTGGATTTTGAGAGTCACGTGGTGATCGACACGGACAAGGGTGGTGGTTTATCTCAAACACCGAGCCTGAGCCTGAATTAAGAGGACCAAGTCCCACGTGACGGCCAGGATTAAGTAGGCGAAGGGAACGACAACCACCACAGGATTGTGATCCGGGGACCAGTGAGTGTGTATAAATTAGACTATAAGGTGATACGTTTGTGCCGATTAAAGTATAAGATTAGAGTAAAATAAATTAAAGTATAAGATAGAGCATAAGGATATACGTAATGATTGACATGAGTAACGAGGGGAAACCCCTTCCTCCGGACGTCCCGGCTCTGCCCACCAGTGTCTCTGTTGTAAAACGAGTCCAAGAGGCTAATTTAAAATATCAAAGTGAAATGATCAGGAACGGATGGAAGGAAACGAGTCCTGTGGTCGATCAAATAGAGTGGTGGGCGGGACACAAGGCTGCTAAACAAACTAATTATGGCACCGTTCTGCTCGCTAGTTGGGCAGATCAGACAGGATATTTAATCGTGAACAAATGGGGGAGACCGACTTCTCTCCAGGACTTTTTGAGACCTGTACAAGAGGCTAAAGTTCGAGTTTGCAGCCTTTTGGATCTGGAAGTGCCAGCAACGGAGGAGTTAGACGATTTACAGGAATGTGGGGGGAATGGTTAAGGCAATGGAGGCTCTGCAGCACAAAACGCCGCAGACCGAGTGCCTCCCGAATACAACCGTATCTGCCCTTCGGCACCGGTACAACCTGGAAATGGGGAGCCGAAACCCCTGGCCCCTGTCCGGGTAAATCCAAACCCAGCCGGAGGGGCAGCAAATGGGGAAATGGGAGGCAGGGGCACATTGGGGGGAATCTCAGCCTTTAACACCACAGGAGAGATCCAGCCTGATCCTTCTCATTCCCGACTTGAAGCGATATAATCCCAATGTCGACGTATGGGCAAAGATACAAAGCGCCGCCCGACATTTTAATCTGTCCATAAAGGACATAAAAGATATCATTGAGGTTAAGTGCCTCTCTGCTGTCTTTGGGGCGTTGCCCCCTTGGGATTTGCAGGTCCCAGCCACTGTGGTCGAGTATGACACCTAATTTGAAGCTCTAAAGACCTGGGTTCAAGATGGATTGGGTAACGGTACTGCCACCTGGACAGAACTCACGGCCCTATGACAAAACCCTGGGGAAGACCCCAGTGCGTATATTGACCGGGTAATTGAACGGTATGAACATTGGGGACAGACCAACGGCATCCCCGCCAAACACAACGATCCAAGATTTATAGATAGCTTAATTCGGGGACTGGATAAACCATACCAAACAGCGCTTAGGATGGGGGCCAGTCCACAGGCCACTGAGGCAGGGCTTCGGGAATGGACTAGTCGGCTTTTCGGGTTCTATCTGACAGACACCCACACTCACCGCCAGGGCCACACCCTATCCGTCCTGCCGTGGATCCTGCACCACACTAGCCCAAAAATTAAAACAGAACCGGTAGCAGTAGCCCGAGAGGATCGTGCCTGCTATAATTGCCAGGAAACAGGCCATTTATATCGAGACTGCTCCGTGTAAAGGAAACCATGCACCAATCGTGGGCGCCCGGGGCATAGCCAAGCCACGTGTTACGGAAAGGGGGGGTGGAGGGAAAGACAGGGGCCCCGGGGGACCACTCAGGGGTCACAAAGACCAACAAAGGGGGGGTTATCCGACCGTGAATTGGAGGGACTGCGAGCTCTCTTCCTCCCATCTTCCCCTCATCAAGGATTGGACACCACGGCCTCCTCCGTCGGAGGACCGGGGGCCACCCGCCCGTGTCTAAACGTACTGTTAGGAGGCCGGCAGTATTGTGCTCTTTTATACACGGGAGCCTCAGTGTCGATAACCGACTCAGATTTTCCTACCGTAAACAAAAAAATACATATCAGCGGGGTTAGTGGGGAGAGCGTGATCCTTCGCCAGAGCATTCCAATCCCCCTACAGCTATCCCCCGGGCCAGGCTCTGGGAAGATCCCAATAACCAGGGTCTGATTTTGGGAATGGACATATTGCACCAGATAGAGGCGAACCTGCCTTGAGTGACCACTCACTGCAAATAGGGGGGCCGGGAGGGGGAGGTTTCCCTTTTCAGCAGATTATACCCAACAGTGTGGGGTACAGGTCCTCCGACCGATTGGGCGTGCTTGGGCGGAGGAAGGGCTATGGGGGAAAGTTTGCGCAGTTTACCCTCTCGCATGGGCTACCCACAAGCTAGATTGCGGTAGGGTACAGATGGACCCTGTCAGGGTTCACGGACCCTACCACGAGGCTCACCGGCAGTATCCCCTCCGACCGGAGGCCCAACGTGCCGTTGAGTCATCAGTGGGAGATTTGTTAGAAACCGGGATAGTGATTGAGACCCGTTCCCGGACCAACTCCCCCGTATGGCCTGTGCAAAAGCCAGATGGGTCCTGGAGGCTGACCATAGACTATACGGCCCTGAACAAAGTCACAGATAAACTCCACGCTCCAGTAGCAAACCCCGCTCCCATTTTAAACGGCCTCCACCCAGGCCTGTCCATATTTACGGCACTGGACATCCAAAACGGGTTCTGGACCTGTCCTGTGGACGCTGGGTCCCGGGAATGTTTTGCCTTCACTGTGCGGTCCACTCAATATACCTGGACCCGGCTGCCCCACGGATTCCACCATTCCCCCATTATTTTTCACAAGAGTCTGGAAAAGGCTCTCCAACCGGCAATGGTGGATGCCCGCATGCAAACCCCCGCCTGTCTCCAGTATGTAGACGACTTTCTCATCAGAAGCCCTTCACCCTCAGATCATTTCGACGCCCTAACATGTGTCTTGGAGACGCTAATCGTAGGAGGTTTTAAACTGAATCCGACTAAGGCCCAAGAGGAGCTCCCACGGGTTATCTATCTGGGTCAGATCATCTCCCCAGAAGGGAGAACGTTAACCCCCGAGACGGTCCGAGTGCTTTTACAAATGCCGCGACCGGCGACCGTCTACGGCCTGCGGAGCGTAACGGGTTTGTTCAATTACACTGACAGCCAGGATGCTGACTCTGTCGTCCATGACTACTCGCGGCTCTGGCAGCGACGAGGCTATTTGACTACCTTAGGCCACTAAATTAAGCACGGCCCTGCGATCGCCGAGCTTATTCGGGCAGCGGATGGTCCCACCTTGGGGTTGTCATTAAGATTCGGGCCCATCAGACGGGGGAGACCCCGGAAATCAGAGGGAACCGGGCTGCGGACTTGGCCGCTAAGCAGGCGGCCTTCACCCTCCCTGTGACGGCTCTTAATTCTGCAGAGGGGAAGCACAAGGGACAGGACTAGCGAGGTAACAAGGGAGTCCCTCCTCACCGCGTACCTTTCCGAGTCCACCGAGAATATCCACCTCTGGGTGCAAGAGGGAGCACATCAAGACGCCCAGGGGTCTTGGCGTCATGAGACCCGGTATGTGGTCCCGACAGCCTTTAGACGAGCCCTGATACAATCCTACCATGAACCCACACACCTGGGAGGGTGCAAATTATACTACCTCATAGCTGACACCTGGTGGTGGCCCGGCCTGGCCAGGGAAATCCACGAGTCCGGACGCTTCTGTTTGCCCTGTCTCCAAACGGGAATTGCCCCCTCCCTCCCTCCCAGTGGCGGGTACAGCCATGTTTTTGTCATCATTGACCTTTTCACTCGCTGGGTGGAGGATTTCCCGACCAGGGGGAACACGGCCGAAGCAGCAGCAAAAATCCTAGCCATGGAGGTCATTCCTCGCTGGGGAGTGCCCGACCAGATAGATTCGGATCAGGGAACTCATTTCACCGGCAAGACAATGAAACAGGCGTTTGGCTCTTTTGGGGGTCCGACAGCGGTTCCACATCCCCTGCCATCCTCAATCGTCTGGAATGGGAGAGGGAATGAACCGCACGCTAAAACAATCCATCAGTAAAATCATCCTGCAGACCGGGAAAGGGTGGAACACCGTCCTCCCCGCTAATCTTTGGCGATTACGGGCCACGCCAGCCAAAAGCACCGGCTTTACACCATTCGAACTAATGACTGGACGGGCCATGGTGTTACCACAAGACGCACCCCCACTGGGCACAGGGGACACCTCCCAGTTCCAAAACACCCTCCTGACATACCTGCGTCTGCTCAGTGAGACCAACCAGGCTAACCATTTCCGGGTCCAGCATTTACAGGAGGCACACTATCTCTCTAGATGTCAGCGTCTCCCTCCTCAAGCTGATTGCTGCAGCATGAACGGATCGGACTGGATTGGAACAGGACGTGTGGAGGGGTTAACAGATGCGTAAGAAATCGTTAAGAATAATGCGAATCAGCTCTCTTGTTTTTTTTTCCAGGACCAAGGTCAGAAGATCGAGTCAATTGTTTAGGATGTTCTGTATCTCTCTCTCTGCCTTACAGGTACAAGTACTGTCACCGCTACCGGACATATTGACTCTCCAACTATTGGTTCCCCAGGCTGGAATATTTCCCTCCTCTTCATCCTCCCCTCTGTTTCTTTCCTCTTTTCCCAGGTCCATCGGACCCCTCTTCGCCTACCCCGGCCCAGCACTGGTCCCTGAATCTGGGACAGTGGCGACTTTGACACTATGAATTGGTCTGTATCAGGGATGATAGGATTGTTGGGACTGCTGGTTTATGGGCGGGCAGCTACTGACTCGGAGTTAGAATGGTGCCGGGACGAGTTTGGTACAAACACGTGCTATCTGGATGATAGCCGAGGTGGGTATGTGTTAGTTACGCTACTTAATGTGTGCCATCCCCAGTCCGGAGTTTAGCTTCACCCCGGAAAGTCCTGTACGAATTGGACATGAGGAGCTGGTGGACATACACCAGGACAACACGACCTTTCTTCAAGTGTCTGAAGACATTAGGAACGACGTATGGAACTACATCAACACGATTGGATATCCAATACCTCCATTGCCCGAACACCTGAGACAGTTACGAGAGAAGGTTGAACATTCCCTGCAGGTGTATTATACCATGGAACAGGGGAGCAAGGAGTTGAGGAAAGACATCATGTGGTGGGATGTCTCATGGGACTGGGGACTAAATGTACAGATTCACCCATGGATCCGACTAATTTCCCATGTTTTGGTCATGGTGCAGTTAATACTGGTCTTTATTCTGCTATGTATGGCATGTAAGAAATGTAAACGGGCTGTGGCAAAACATCTGGCTGGACAGGAGGTTAAAACAGCTGGTGCATGCACCCCTCCCCCACCCGTGATTCAGACGATTTCAGCCGCTTATGGGAAAAATCAAGTGTGTGGGTGAGGAGAGCAGCAGGAGATTGAATCGGGAATGGTTTTAATGTAAATGACTAATTACCCTCTTTTGATGCAGACCCGGTGCCTCGACGGGCGGCCGCCTCGACAGGACTCATGTCGGATCATACGTGACCAATAGAGGATCCCCCTGGAATAGCCAGTGGGCTGGGGAGGGGAGAGGGCGAGTAAATTAGGTTGATTATTAGACAAAACCTCAGTCACTTGCGCTCTTGCTTTTCCCTGAATAATCCAATGTCCAGGTTTGGAGGGGGGACTGTTGGACTGGAAAATAGGCTTGTGAACAGAAATCCAAAACCTCCAGCCCCCCCTCACCTAACCTGATATATATATATATATATATTAAAGAATGATCAGCCACTCCTATCCTCACACACACAAGTAGTTAAATCGCACATGCAGCATTTAGGTAGCAGCAAAGCATGATGGGATACTTGACCATTATGGGAGCAGCTCGTAACCCACACTGTAAAAGCTGACAAAGGCAGGTTTGTTGGATTTGTGTCCACCACCTCGCTTATCTCCAGAACACACCAGGGAATGTTTATTCAAGGCCGAAGCCGACATTGTTTATCCTAACGAGCTCACTTCGGATGATTAAGGGAGGAGCGGTGGATATCTCCAAGGTTACCCCAGCTCAAAAGGGAGTCAGATAGGAAGCAGCTGCTCAGGACTTTGTGAAGACCCTTTGTGTAGTTTCAATGTCTGGGACTTGTGTTTATTGATAAGTGTCCTCCTCAGGAATGTGAGATGTTTAATGTCATGGGACGACCCAAGGTAGCCCCTGACAAGGGAGTGGCAGACTATACCACCCAATGAAACCCTCTGTAGTTACGGAGACCTGTACCACATTCTACGGCAGGTGGGTGTTGCTTATTGAAAGGTATAAACATGCTTGTAGTGCTGATGTTCCTTTGAGAGTTAGTCACGAGCTTGAGGAAGCTGCCACTCTCCCTTTGTGCACAAGGTTTTCTAATAAACTTTAACTTGGTCAGCAGTTCCGTCTCCGTCTGGTTTTGATCCAAAAATTCGAGTCTAACAAGTCTGAGGATTGATTTAATTGAGGTGTACAAATTTATGTGTGGCCTGGATAGGCTGGATAGGAAGAACCGATTTCCCTTAGCAGAGAGGTCAATAAACAAGGGGCACGGCATAGATTTAAAGTGATTGGTAGAAGGATTATTGAGGAGCTGAGGAAGACATTTTTCACCCAGAGGGTGGTCGTTGTCTGGAATTCACTGCCTGAAAGGGTGGTAGAGGCAGAAACCCTCAACTCATTTAAAAGGTAGCCGGATATGCACCTGAAGTGCCGTGACCGACAAGGCTATGGACCAAGTGCTGGAAAGTGGGATTAGGCTGGGTGGCTCATTTTCGGCTGGCGCGGACACGATGGGATGAATGGCCTCCTTCTGTGTTGTAAATTTTCTCTGATTCTATGATTCTGATTAACAGTAAGCAGGGTAGTTCAGGGATCATGAGAACACTACTGAAGAAAAGTAACTGCTGGGAACCAAGCAATGTGTCCTTGTAAACCACAGATTAGGGAAGTTCCAGCTCCAGTGACAGAGATGGATCACAACAGGGTATAAAAGTGAGGGGATACTGATGTAAGGGGCAGTTGGGACTGGAGACACCGGAGATCAAGCTCAGGGAGTCCGTGGTTCCATCCAGAGGGCTGATCTCGTCCACACGGGGGATTTGCATGTTTAGTCTGGTATGGGAGAGGAAAGAGAATTTACTCATATATTTCTTCATGAGGTATTAAAGTTGCTGACTCTCAGACTTGTTAATTAATAAGACAATGCATTATTTAGAACCTTCCATCCCTAAGTCTCTCTGCTTCTCTACTTTTAAACTTTGACCATTTAGTTTACATTTCATCTCATTTTTCTTCCTCTCAAAATGCATCACGTCACATTTCTCTGCATTAAATTTCACCTGGCCCATTTACTAACCCGTGGACGTCACAGTGAAGTCTCTGACTCCTCTTCACAGTTGCCCCGGTGCCAATTTTGGCGTCATCTCGAAATTTTCACCTTGTGTCCCACATACCCAAGCTCAGATCATTCTCTGTATTGTGGTTAGCAATGGTCCCAACACTGATCCTGTGGGACACCACTGTTCACATCCCTCCAGTCTGGAGAACATCCATTAACCACTACTTTCTGTTTTCTGCCCTTCACACAACTTCCTATCCACACTGCCTCATTCCTTTTAATACGGTAAGTACTAATTTTATCAACAAGCCTCCTGTCCGGCATCTTACCAAACACCCTTTCACAATCAATGTACACAACAACCACTACATTCACTTTATCAGTAGACTTGAGTTATCTCAAATGATCCATGTTGGCTGTTCTTCGTTAATGTGTTTTTCTGACAAATGTTGAAATGTTTGCTCCACCTCATCTGGTTTGATCTGTTTCAAGACGCAACAGAAAGGTCGAGTTGTCTCCAGGAGTTTAAGATAAATTAGGTTTTAAAAATTATGTTTCAGACAATGAGGGACATCTGGGCTTCGACCCGCCCATTCGGTGCCACAACTCCCACCCCTCACACACTCCGATTGGTTGGAGGACCAACTCACCCCTCAGACGCCCACCCCTCAAGTCAATTTCCGCTCCTCCTCTTGGTCCGGAACTCTCCTTAATCACCAGGGCGGGATTAGTGTTGAGACTGACATCCTGAGGTGCAGTTCGAAAATAAATATGAATTGAACCCGCCAGTTGCAACATTTAATAAAACGAAATTAATAAAAGTTACCGAAAAAATATTTTCTGGAGTTCACCAAAGTGGTGGAGCGTCTGCGCTGTGTGTTTGTGCCGATTTAAATGACACGAAGAGCTGGTATTTCAGTTTATTTTATTGTCTTTGTTCCAAACGCGCTCTTCCTGCTTCCAATGTCTTTGTTTTCCGGCCTGATATTATGATCATCAATGGCGGCGGCATCACCCAGCATGCAGCGCGGTTCAGATTGTGCCCTATCTGAATCAGTGGAGCCCAGTGCGCAGGCGCAGTAGTGACTCATTATTGGGCAGTGTGTCCTGAGCATGCGCGGCCAGTCGAGGCTGCGGGAGGAGCGCGTTCGGTGCAGGTCAGAGGATCGGAGCAAGAGGCTCAATAAACCCCGGGGCCCGGGTCCGGGCTCAGGCCCAGGCTCAGGCTTTACAAACCCCGAGTGCGGCCCCAGACCCGAATATAAAACAGTGAACATTATCCCCCCCTCACTCCCCGCCGGGAAATGAAGGGGAAATGGGGATCGGTCAGGGAGCGTCTGTAAATGAAGGAGAAATGGTGATCGGTCAGGGAGCGTCTGTAAATGAAGGAGAAATGGTGATCGGTCAGGGAGCGTCTGTAAATGAAGGAGAAATGGTGATCGGTCAGGGAGCGTCTGTAAATGAAGGAGAAATGGTGATCGGTCAGGGAGAGTCTGTAAATGAAGGAGAAATGGTGATCGGTCAGGGAGTGTCTGTAAATGAAGGAGAAATGGTGATCGGTCAGGGAGAGTCTGTAAATGAAGGAGAAATGGTGATCGGTCAGGGAGAGTCTGTAAATGAAGGAGAAATGGTGATCGGTCAGGGTGAGTCTGTAAATGAAGGAGAAATGGTGATCTCTATATCTTCAGTCATCTAGGGAGCTCGAGCTTTGGATGCTGTTCCTTTCCACCTCGTGGGAATCTGTCTACTCTGTACCCAAACCCACTCCTCCTTGAAGGCCTCCCACTGTTCAATTACTGTTCTGCCTGACAATTATTGATTCCAATCCAACTGGACAAGATCCCTTTTTAACTCACTGGAATTAGCCCTCCTCCAGTTAAGAATTTTCACATTTGACTGTCCCCTGTCCTTTTCCATAACTATTCTAAACCGAATGAGATTATGATCACTGCTGCCCCACTGAAACATGCTCCACCTGCCCCACTTCATTCTCCACACCGAGCCCACTGCTGTACTCACACTCTCTCACACTCACACTCTCACATTCCTCTCTCACCCTTTCACTCATGGTTTAGGGCCACTGAAAGATGATGCGATGGGTTTGGATTTCAGCACAAGGAGGAGGGAGAGTGTGTGGGACGGGGATTTACAGCTTTGAGGAATGAGAGAGGAAATAATGTTCCATAGAAAATAAAGTTATCTGATCTGAATTTCTATCCTGTACTTACAGTGATAACTTTTATAAACTCCTTTTACAGGGGAGGATTTACAGAGGGAAACTCAAACCAAAGATCACATCAAGATCTGACAGAGTCACTCGATTCATCAGGACCTGAATATCATCGGCCTTTGAATGTGGAAGGAGAAATGTTTGTCTGTTCTATCCATGGGAGAAGATTTCAAACATCAGTGTGAGTGGAAAAGCACCGAGACACACACACCCGAGTGAGAGTGTTCCAGTGCACTGACTGTGGAAAGAGCTTTAACCAGTTACACAGCCAGAAAAAACATCACACCATTCACAGTGGGGAGAAACCGTACACGTGTTCTGTGTGTGGACGAGGTTTCAACTGATCGTCCAACCTGGAGAGACACAAGGACACCCAGACCATGGAGAAACCGTGGAAATGTGGGGACTGTGGGAAGGGATTCAATTACCCGTCACAGCTGGAAACTCATCGACGCCGTCACACTGGGGAGAGGCCGTTCACCTGCTCCGTGTGTGGGAAGGGATTCAGTCAGTCATCCGGCCTCCTGACACACCAGCGAGTTCACACTGGGGAGAGACCTTTTAAATGTTCTGACTGTGAGAAGATGTTTGAATGCAAAAGTATTCTGCTGAAACACCAACGCACTCACACTGGGGAGAGGCCATTCACCTGCTCCGTGTGTGGGAAGGGATTCAATCGGTCATCACACCTTCTGTCACACCAGCGAGTTCACTCCGATGAGAGACCTTTTAAATGTTCTGACTGTGAGAAGAGGTTTAAAAGCAAAAGTATTCTGCTGACACACCAACGCACTCACACTGGGGAGAGGCCGTTCACCTGCTCTGCTTGTGGGAAGGGATTCACTTGGGCATCCAACCTGCTGAGACACCAGCGAGTTCACACTGGGGAGAGGCCGTTCACCTGCTCCGTGTGTGGGAAGAGATTCACTCGGTCATCACACCTTCTGTCACACCAGCGAGTGCACTCCGATGAGAGACCTTTTAAATGTTCTGACTGTGAGAAGAGATTTAAAAGCAAAATTCATCTGCTGACACACCAACGCACTCACACTGGGGAGAGACCGTTCACCTGCTCTGCGTGTGGGAAGGGATTCACTCGGTCATCCACCCTGCTGATGCACCAACGCACCCACACTGGGGAGAGGCCGTTCACCTGCTCTGCGTGTGGGAAGGGATTCACTCGGTCATCCACCCTGCTGATGCACCAATGCTCCCACACTGGGGAGAGGCCATTCTCCTGCTCTGTGTGTGGGAAGAGATTCATTCAGTCATCCAACCTGCTGAGACACCAGCGAGTTCACATTGGGGAGAGGCCGTTCTCCTGCTCCGTGTGTAAGGAGAGATTCACTCGGTCATCCCTCCTTCTGTCACACCAGCGAGTTCACACTGAGAGACCTTTAAATGTTCTGACTGTGGGAAGAGATTTAAAATCAGAAACGAACTGCTGAGACATCGATGCACTCACACTGGGGAGAGACTTTTCACCTGCTCCGTGTGTGGGAAGAGATTCACTCGATCATCCCATCTTCTGAAACATTAATACAGTCACTAATGTATCCAATCTGGCATTCAAGAGAAACAGACTTACCCAGAGAGGCGTTAGAATGTTCAACTCGCCACCACAAGGAGTAGTTAAGGCGAATAGAATGGATGCATTTACGGGGAAGCTGGATAAGCACATAGAGGAGAAGGGAATATTCGAGTTTACTCATAGGGTTAGATGAAGAGGGGTTGGAGGAGGCTCGTCTGCAGCATAAACACCGGTATAGTCTCGTTGGGCCGAATTGCCTGTTTCTGTGATGTACATTCGATGTAATTCTATGTAAGCTCCATCTGACACAGTTTTACCAACTCACTGAATCTATCAATTTCCCTTTGTAACTTTATGCTCCCATCTACACTACTCACTGCGCCTCCTAACTCGATGTCAGCGACAAACGTGAGTGTTCGGCTCTCTATTCCTTCATCTCCGTCATTTATACATATCGGAAAAAGCTGATGCCCCAGAACTAATCACATCCGGCCAATTTGAGTACATCCCTTATTATCCCGGGCCTCTGCCTCCCACCTTCTAACCAACTCCCGACGCATTTCAATAGGTTGCCTTAAATTCCACGCACTCTCATTTTTGTTGACAGTCTCTTATGTGGTCCCTTATTGGATGCCTTTGGAAGTCAATGTCCATCTAACACCCAGAGACACTCCATTATCGAGCACGTTAGTTACACCTTCAAAAAGTTCAACGAGCTTTGTTAGACTTGACTTCCCCTTTACAAATCCATGCTGGCTCTCTCTGATTACTCCATATTTATCCAAGTGCTCAGTCATTCTTTCCCCAATAACGGATACTGGTAACTTCCCCACAACAGGCGTCAGACTGATAGGCCTAGAATTTCCAACTTTATCTCTCCGACCCATCCGAAATAATGGAGTGACATTGACAATGTTTCAATTAAAGCAACAATTCCTGAATCAAGAGAGTTTTGATCGATCATGAGTAAGCATGTACAAGTTCCTTACCTATTCCTCTTATTCCCCTGGGATGGTAAAATCAGGTCCTGGAGATTTGACAATCTTCAATCTCATTATTTTCTCCATTGCCATTATTTTATTTACACTGAATCCCCTTGATTTATTTACAGTTTTCCTCGTGTCTCTGCTATGTTCGCCTCATCCTTTTCCATGAAGACCGATCTAAAGTAAATATTCAGCAACTCTGCCATTTCCTGATTTTCAATTACAATATCACCTCCATCTGTCTTTAAGGGTCCCACATTACTCTTAGTCACCCTTCTTTCTCTTAATATACCTGTAAATACCTTGATTGTTGTCGTTATTTTCCCTCACAAGTTTTTGCTCCTTTTCCCTTTTTGGACCTCTTCGGTTTTTTTGTTTCAGCACCACAATAAACAACACTTTGCTGTAAAGTTCGGCTCAATGATGGGCCGAAGGGCCTCTATCCGTGCTGTATAACTCTATGACTCAATAGTTCTCCAATGTCAGAGCGAGAATTGTCTGAACCCCGAATTGTCTGAACCCCTAATTTATTTAATGTAACAAACACAAGCACACTTAATCATCCGTGTATCAACACACTGATGGATACACAAAGATAAACACAGCGAGAAATGCAGGCAGTATCAGGATGCACAGGTAAACGGACAAGGGAAACAGACAAAGATAAAACGGTCTGTGCCTCGAACAGACAGTAACGTGTCACTGATCGATATTAGTGAGACGAGGTGGGGAACAGGTGCTGTGAATTGGTGCTGTGGTTTAGTTGGTTAAAGCATCTGTCTTGTAAACAGGCGATCCTGGGTTTAACTCCCAGCAGTGTTTTGTGTCGCTTATTATTTTTACCTAATTTGTGGAATTCAGCGACAAAGTCACACTTTGGAATTGGTATTTGTTCAGGTTTGAGGAGGAAACCGATATCAGAATGACTGTTCAAAAACACCATTTCATCGCACAGACAGACCTCTCACAGAATGTGTCTGGAACACTTTAATTTAAGGACACGTTCTTGTTTCTGGGCTCGTCGGGGTCAGGGTATAATTCACGATTTATGTCATAGAGGAGCGAATGGTTGTCTCCTAGACCTCCGGATAGCAGTGATAAAGTTCGAGGATACACAGAAGCGGACAGGGTGGTCGGGGTCTGGAACTCACTGTCTGAAAGGGTGGTCGAGGCAGAAAACCTCAACTCATTTCAAAAGTACATGGATGTGCATTTGAAGTGCCGTAACCTACAGGGCTACGGACCAAGCCCTGGAAAGTGGGATTAAGCTGGATAGCTCTTTTTCGGCCGTCACAGACACGATGGGCCGAATGGCTTCCTTCTGTGCTGTAGCTTTCTCTGATTCTATGATTCCGTGTGTGGGAAGGGATTCACTCAGTCATCACACGTGCTGAGACACCAGGGAGTTCAAAAGTGACTGCAGGGGTTGGATTCTGCTGTTAATCCCATCCAGGACTGAACCATGTTCATTCTGACAGTTGGGGTTTGTTTCTCCTGATGTTAATAACCCCTATAACTGGGCTGGAATTTAATATTCTGGATATCTGTTAAATAAATCAATTTTGTTTTAATCACCTTGTTGTAGATTTTGGTCTTTTCCTCCTGAGTGTTTAGCATCACCTGACTGGAGCTCAGAAAGGACAATCTGGGGGGAGGATCGTCCGGTGGGAACAGAACTTCAGCCTGGACACAGTCCTTCAGGGCCACACTGAGAGGGGCAAACGGCACTTTGGTCTTTCTCGTCTCTCTTCACTGACAGCAAAGTCACCGTGCGGCGTCCAGTTTAAAAATGACTGTGGTAATTATTCTATGAAGATTTAACCTGTTTGTGTGACTGTCCTGAGTCTACCATTTAAGGCAGGTGTTAACTCATTTAAAATAAACCCGTTTAAAATAAATGGGTTATGAATTGTGATTTCCGTGAAGCCAATGTTCCATTCCTTTATATGATTCATGTGCCTGCTCTCCGACAACAGGGTAAATGGTGGAATATCAGCCCTGCTCAGCCGGCAATGATCACGGTACATTTTCTTGAAGACAAAACACACATTGAAATCCTGGAACTTTGAGGTGATGATTCCTTAGGGAAAATAAAATTCGGGCTCGAACCATCAAACTTTCGTGCTCACCGATAGCACCACCGAGACAGGTGAAGAATTCACCCATTAAACCAGTAACTCACTGAGCTCAACTTTTTTAATGCAGCGACCAATATAACAGCTGTCCACAGTCAGTCCAAAATGAATGGTTGAAACTTGCAGGAGTGAAAATCCAACGAGCCGTTCTTCACTCTTAAACCAGCAACTGTGAATTTAAGAGAAACGTGCGGGAGAAATACTCGATTTCAGCGCGGTGACACTGGGCCAGAGTAAAGCTCAGTTAATATGATCGCCGAGTGGCGAGAGGGTGGATTTGGAATTCCTGAGCGACCGCACTGCGCATTTTCCAGATCTGCTTGGAGCACCAATCCCTTCAATTCATCACTTACAGGGACAATTCGATTCCCGGTTTCTTTTCCCCGATGCTTGGTGAAATTTTAAAAATTGAAAGCGACCAATATCAAAGCGAACCTCGTCACCGACATGCTCACAGATACAGAGCGGCCTCACTCTGCTTCAGTGAGATGAAAGCCCAGAGTGGTTTCAAGGTCGAATGCAATTGTAAGCAAAGCTCGTTCAATGAAAGTGCAGGTCATTGAGGTGCCTTTAAAGTCCTGATTGTTTGAACTGAATTTCTTCCGAAAGCGCTTGAGATTCAGGTGGAGTGATTTGGGGACTTCCTTTCCCTCTTCGCAAAAGTTTGAACCGCAGCTCAAGATCAAAAGTCCCGGGCTAAATTAGTGATTCTCCGGGATATGAACCTCGCATCGAGAATTATACCCCGACCTCAATGAGCCCAGAAACAAGAACGTGTCGTCACATTTACGTGTCACGGTCACATTCTAAACTGGTTTGTCCTGTGCTGTACATTACTGTCTAAATATTACAGATAAGCAGAGCACTTGAGCTGTCACAGCTGTGACTTTGACTTTTCTCCCTCTCCTCTCGATCTCCCCAGTTGCTGCCACTAACCACAATCTTCTCTCACACTTCTCCATCAGGAAGTTCCGAGCCTCGGTTTTCAAATGAAATAACGCCCATCTCTCCAATCACCGACAGCCCAGAGAGAGTTTCATAATTTCAGCTCCCACTTTGCCCAAATCCTCCTTAAAGTACCGTGAAAAAATTGGCTTTTCGTCAATAATAATATTATTAAATGTTATTGTCTTCAGGGGCATTGTTTAAGATTTCACGGCTTTTAAAGATCACTGCTGATGTTTAACGAATCGCCTCTTGGTTGGAGGCTTCTGTGTGGGAAAGATCAGGAAGCGATAATTGAGAGACCGAGGATGAAGCTGTTTGATGGGAGCACTGGGGACACAGACCGTGCGCGGCTCCAGTGGAGCAATCGGTCAGCGCGCGTTATTTCTACAATAATTATACACTCGAGAAATGCTGGGGTTGTGAGTTTCAGCGCCATCTAAAGTAGTTGAACCTTCGAAACATTTTGACTGGAGTTCAAGGTACAACCGGTTCCATAACACATCGACTTCTTCATGTCCCCATGTGGGCACTGAGGCTCCTCTGGCCTCCCGTCTTGCAATAGCAGGTGAGAGTTTATTTGTTTATAGGAGGGAGAGGGGGCGATTGGCGAGAGCTGAAATGGTAAAGCGGCCAGCACGACATCTTTAAATCTGAAGAACCAAACACACAATTCTTCTTTCCGTGAAGCAGAGATTCATCGGTTTGAAGTGTCGTGTAGGGAAAATTCGGGAGGCAAATCTGCTGCCTGGTGTCACGGTGTAACGGGTGAAATTATTCAGCTTTCAATTGTTGATCGGCTGAAATCTCGAGAGGCCTTTTCCAGCTTCCGTGTGGAACAAGTTCAGCTTTTGAGCCATTGGGTAAAGTGTTTTATTTTTATTTGCTGCGAACGAATGACAAGACATTTTGTACAGACAAGAAGAATTGTAAAATCACGAGTTCTCTGTCCATGTTTCTTACATCATGTTCAACAGAAACAAGGATTCTCCTCAACATGTTGCTGAAAATTGTACAAAAGAGATGCTCCCCATCATTGGACAGCGACAGGGATAATTTTGAGTCCCACCATGAATCTGTATGATGGAAACTAATTTAACAGCGAGCCTGGATAGCTCAGTCGGTAGAGCATCAGACTTTTAAAACAGGTGGTGATCTGAGGGTCCAGGGTTCAAGTCCCTGTTCAGGCTAAAAGTTTTAAAACAGCTGGCAAGTTCTGCTTTTCCAGCGGACCAACATCAACGAAAGGAGCAAGAGTTGGCCATTCAGTCCCTCGAGCCTGATCTTCGACCTCAAATCCACTTTCCCGACCTATCCCCATATCTCTTGAGTTCCTTCGTGTCCAAAAATCTATCTACCTCAGTTTTGAATCTATTCAATGGCTCAGCATCCACAGCCCTCTGGGGTAGAGAATTCCAATGGTTCACAACCCTCTCAGTGAAGAAATTATTCCTCTTCTCTGTACCAAATGGCCGGCCCCTTATCTTGGGATTATAACCATTAGTTCTGGACTCTCCAGCGAGGGGAAACAGCATCCCAGCATTTACCCTGTCAAGCCCTCGAAGAATTTTACATGTTTCAATGAGACCACCTCATTATTGTAAACTGCAGAGAATATAGGCCCATTCTACTCAATCTCTCCTCACAGGACAACCCTCTTATCCCAGGAATCAATCTAGTGAACTTTTGTTGCACCCACTCTAAGGCAAGTGTATCGTTCCGCAGGTAAGGAGATCAAAACTGTACACAGTACTCCAGATGCGGTCTCACCAAAGCCCTATATAATTACAGCAAGACTTCCTTATCCTTGTTCTCCAACCACCTCGCAATAAAGGCCAACACACCATTTGCTTTCCTAATTGCTTGCTGCACCTGCATGTTAACTTTCTGTGATCCGTGTACAAGGACACACAAATCCCTCTGAATACCAACACTTTGTACTCTCTCACCGTTTAAAAGATATTCTGTTTTCTATTCTTCCTACCAAAGTGAATAACCTCACATTTCCACACTTTATACTTCATTTGCCAACTTCTAGCCCACTCACTTAACCTGTCTGTATCACTTTGCATCCTCTTTGCGTCCTCCTCACAGCTTACTTTCCCACCTAGTTTTGTCTCATCAGCAAACTTGGATACGTTACACTCGGTCCCCTCATCTAAGTCATTAATATAGATTGTAAATAGCTGAGGCCCAAGCACTGATCTTCACGGCACCCCACTAGTTACAACCTGCCAACCCCAAAATGACCTCTTTATTCCGACTTCCATGTCTCACGAATTTGATTGAGTTTTTTGAAGGGGTAACCAAGAAGATAGATGAGGGCTGTGCAGTAGACGTGGTCTACATGGACTTCAGCAAAGCATTTGACAAGGTACCGCATGGTAGGTTGTTACATAAGGTTAAATCTCATGGGATCCAAGGTGAGGTAGCCAATTGGATACAAAATTGGCTTGACGACAGAAGACAGAGGGTGGTTGTAGAGGGTTGTTTTTCAAACTGGATGCCTGTGTCCAGCGGTGTGCCTCAGGGATCGGTGCTGGGTCCGCTGTTATTTGTTATTTATATTAATGATTTGGATGAGAATTTAGGAGGCATGGTTAGTAAGTTTGCAGATGACACCAAGATTGGTGGCATTGTGGACAGTGAAGAAGGTTATCTAGGATTGCAACGGGATCTTGATCAATTGGGCCAGTGGGCCGATGAATGGCAGATGGAGTTTAATTTAGATAAATGTGAGGTGATGCATTTTGGTAGATCGAATCAGGCCAGGACCTACTCCGTTAATGGTAGGGCGTTGGGGAGAGTTATAGAACAAAGAGATCTGGGAGTACAGATTCATAGCTCCTTGAAAGTGGAGTCACAGGTGGATAGGGTGGTGAAGAAGGCATTCAGCATGCTTGGTTTCATTGGTCAGAACATTGAATGCAGGAGTTGGGATGTCTTGTTGAAGTTGTACAGGGCATTGGTGAGGCCACACTTGGAGTACTGTGTACAGTTCTGGTCACCCTATTATAGAAAGGATATTATTAAACTAGAAAGAGTGCAGAAAACATTTACTAGGATGCTACCGGGACTTGATGGTTTGACTTACAGGGAGAGGTTAGACAGACTGGGACTTTTTTCCCTGGAGAGTAGGAGGTTAAGGGGTGATCTTATAGAAGTCTATAAAATAATGAGGGGCATAGATAAGGTCGATAGTCAAAATCTTTTCCCAAAGGTAGGGGAGTCTATAACGAGGGGGCACAGATTTAAGGTGAGAGGGGAGAGATACAAAAGGGTCCAGAGGGGCAATTTTTTCACTCAAAGGGTGGTGAGTGTCTGGAACGAGCTGCCAGAGGCAGTCGTAGAGGCGGGTACAATTTTGTCTTTTAAAAAGCATTTGGACAGTTACATGGGTAAGATGGGTATCGAGGGATATGGGCCAAGTGCAGGCAATTGGGACTAGCTTAGTGGTATAAACTGGGCGACATGGACATGTTGGGCCGAAGGGCCTGTTTCCATGTTGTAACTTCGATGATTCTATGATTCCTGTTTTCTCGACGTCAACCAATCCCCAATCCATGCTAATAAATTACCCACAATCCCATGAACCCTAATCTCGTTCAACAAACTTTTGTGTGGCACCTTATCGAATGCCTTTTGAAAATCCAAATATTCTACATCCACTGGTTCTCCCTTATCTACCCTGCTATCAACACCCTCAAAACCTCTAATAGAGTTGTCAAACACGATTTCCCTTTCATAAAAGCGAGTTGCATGTGCCTAATCATATTATGATTTTCTAAGTGCCCTGTTACCACGTCCCGAGTAATGGATTCTAGCATTTTCCCTGCTACTATTGTCAGGCTAAATGGCCTGTAGTTCCCTGTTTTCTCTCTCCCTCCTTTCTTGAATAAAGGGGTTACATTTGGTACCTTCCAATCCATGGGGACCTTTCTAGAATCATGGGAACTCTGGAAGATAAAACCAATGCATCCACTGTCTCTGCAGCCACCTCTTTTAAAACATTAGGATGTCGGCCATCAGGGCCAAAGAATTTGTCAGCTTTTAGTCCCATTAATTTCTCCAGTACTGTTTCTTTACTAATCTTAATTGCTTTAGGTTCCTCACTCATTAGAACCTTGGTTCCCCAATACTTCTGGTATGATTTTTGTGTCTTCTACTGTGAAGACAGATACAAAATACTTGTTTAACGTCTCTTTCATTTCCTTATTCTCCATTATAAATTCTCCTGTCTCTGTCTCCAAGGGACCCATGTTTACTTTCGCTAATCCCTTCCTTCACACATACTTGTAGAAACTCTTACAATCCATTCTTATATTTCTTTCTGTTTTACCGTCATTCTATTTTCTCCCATGTTATCAATTTCTTGGTCATCCTTTGCTGATTTCTCAAACTCTCCTAATCCTCAGGCTTACTATTCTTTTTGGCAACATTGTAAGCCTCTTTTATCCGAAAGTGACGGGATACTGATGTAAGGGACAGTCAGGACTGGAGACACCTGAGATCAAGCTCAGGGTGCCTGAGGTTCCATCCAGCAGGATCATCTCGTGTACACGGGGGACTGGCATGTTTACTCTGGTACAGTACAGGAAAGAGAATTTGCTCATATATTTCTTAATGAGGTATTAAAGTTGCTGACTCTCAGACTTGTTAATTAATAAGACAATGCATTAGTTAGAACCTTCCATCCCTAAGTCTCTCTGTTCCTCTACTTTTAAACTTTGACCATTTAGTTTACATTTCATCTCATTTTACTTCCTCTCAAAATGTATCACGTCACATTTCTCTGCATTAAATTTCACCTGCCTGTTTACGAACCTGTGGACGTCACAATGAAGTCACTGACTCCTCTTCCCAGTTCCCCACGCTGCCAATGTTGGTGTCACCTATAGATTTTCACCTTGTGTCCCACATACCCAAGCTCAGATCATTCTCTATATTGAGAAGAGCAATGGTCCCAACACTGACCCTGGGGGACACCACTGTTTACATCCCTCCAGTCTGAAGAACATCCATTAACCACTACTCTCTGTTTTCTGCCCTTTACACAACTTCCTACCCACACTGCCCCATTCATTTTAATACCGTGGGTATTAATTTTATCAATAAGCCTCCTGTCCGTCATCTTATCAAACACCTTTTCACAATCCATCAACACAACATCCACTACATTCCCTTCATCAGTGGACTTGTGATATCTCAATTAATCCATGTTGGCTGTTCTTAATTAATGTGTTTTTCTAACAAATGTTGAAATGTTTGCTCCACCTCATCTGGTTTCACCTGTTTCAAGCCACAACAGAATTGTCGAGTTTTCTCCTGGAGCTTAAGATAAATTATTTTTTTAAAATGATGCTTCAGACAATGACGGATATCTGGACTTAGAACTGCCCATCCAGTGGCGCAACTCCAGCCCCTCACACACTCCGATTGGTTGGAGGACCAACTGTCCACACAGCCGTCCAGTCAATTTACCATAAGACCATAAGAGATAGGAGCAGGAGTAGGCTATTCGGCCCCTCGAGCCTGCTCCGCCATTAAATGAGATCATGGCTGATTTGATTTTTACCTCAACTCCACTTTCCCGCCCTTTCCCCATATCCTTTGACTCCCTTGCTGATCAAAAATTTGTCTAACTCAGACTTCAATGTATTCAATGACTCAGCCTCCACAGCTTTTTGGGGTAAAGAATTCCAAAGACTCACGATGCTCTGGGAGAAGAAATTCCTCCTCATTTCCGTCTTAAACGGGTGACCCCTTATTCTGAGACTATGCCCCCGAGTTTTAGATTCCCCCATGAGGGGTAACATCCTCTCAGCATCTACGCTATCGAGTCTCCTCAGAATCTTGTCTGTTTCAATTGGATCTCCTCTCATTCATCTAAACTCCATTGAGTATAGACGCAGCCTGTTCAATCTTTCATCATAAGACAACCCTTCCATACCCGGAATCAACCTCGTGAACCTTCTCTGAACTGCCTCAAATGCAAGTATGTCCTTCCTTAGAACTGTACGCAGTACTCCAGTTGTGGTCTCACCAGCACCCTGTACATTTGTAGCATGGCTTCACTGCTTTTATACTCCATCCCCCGAGACATAAAAGCCAATATTCCGTTTGCCTTCCGGATTACCTGCTGCACCTGTATGTTGAATTGTGTCTTTCTTGCACGAGGAAACCCAGATCCCTCTGTACTGCAGCATTTTGTAGTATTTCTCCATTCAAATAAAAAAGCAAAATATTTTTTTCCTCCCAAAGTGGATGACTTCACATTTTCCCACATTATATTCCATCTGCCAATTTTTTGCCCATTCGCTTAACCAGGCAACATCCCTTCGCAGACACGTTGTGTCCTCATTGCAACTTGCTATTCCACCTATCTTTGTATCATCAGCAAATCTGGCCACAAGACACTCTGTTCCTCCATCCAAGTCATTGATATACATTGTAAATAATTGAGGCCACAGGACTGATCCCTGCAACACCCCACGAGTTATATGAAATGCCTATAAATTTCCGCTCCTCCTATTGGTCCGGATCTCTCCTTAATCGCCAGGCGGGATTAATGGTGAGACTGGCGGTCCCGAGGTGCATTTGGAAAATAAACATAAATTGAACCCTTCAGTTAATAAAACGAAATTAATAAAAGTCACTGAAAATTTTTTTTCTGGAGTTCACCAAATTCGGGGTGGAGGGGGGAGGGCTTCTATGCTGTGTGTTTGTGCCGGTTTTAATGGCTCGAAGCGCTGGGGTTTCAGTTTATTTTATTATCCTTGGTCCAAACGCGCTCTCCCTGTTTCCAATGTCTTTGTTTTTCGGCCTGATATTAAGATCATCAATGGCGGCTGCATCACCCAGCATGCAGCGCGGTACAGATTGTGCCCTATCTGAATCAGTGGAGCCCAGCACGCAGGCGCAGTAGTGACTCATTATCGGTCAGTGTGTCCTGAGCATGCGCGGCCAGTCGAGGCTGCGGGAGGAGCGCGTTCGGTGCAGGTCAGAGGATCGGAGCAAGAGGCTCAATAAACCCCGGGGCCCGGGTCCGGGCTCAGGCCCAGGCTCAGGCTTTACAAACCCCGAGTGCGGCCCCAGACCCGAATATAAAACAGTGAACATTATCCCCCCCTCACTCCCCGCCGGGAAATGAAGGGGAAATGGGGATCGGTCAGGGAGCGTCTGTAAATGAAGGAGAAATGGTGATCGGTCAGGGAGCGTCTGTAAATGAAGGAGAAATGGTGATCGGTCAGGGAGCGTCTGTAAATGAAGGAGAAATGGTGATCGGTCAGGGAGCGTCTGTAAATGAAGGAGAAATGGTGATCGGTCAGGGAGCGTCTGTCAATGAAGGAGAAATGGTGATCGGTCAGGGAGCGTCTGTAAATGAAGGAGAAATGGTGATCGGTCAGGGAGCGTCTGTAAATGAAGGAGAAATGGTGATCGGTCAGGGAGCGTCTGTCAATGAAGGAGAAATGGTGATCGGTCAGGGAGCGTCTGTAAATGAAGGAGAAATGGTGATCAGTCAGGGAGCGTCTGTAATTGAAGGGAAATGGAGATCGGTTAGGGAGCGTCTGTAATTGAAGGAGAAATTGAGATCGGTCAGGGAGTGTCTGTAAATGAAGGAGAAATGGTAATCGGTCAGGGAGCGTCTGTAATTGAAGAAGAAATGGTGATCGGTCAGGGAGCTTCTGCCAATGAAGGAGAAATGGTGATTGGTCAGGGAGCATCTGTAATTGAAGAACTGGTGATCGGTCAGGGAGCGTCTGTAAATGAAGGAGATATGTGATTGGTCAGGGAGCATCTGTAAATGAAGGAGATATGTGATTTGTCAGGGAGCGTCTACAAATGAAGCAGAAATGGTGATCGGTCAGTGATCGTCTGTAAATGAAGGAGCAATGGTGATCTCTATATCTTTATTCATCCGAGCTCGAGCTTTGGATGCTGTTCCTTTCCTCCTCGTGGGAATCTGTCTACTCTGTACCCAAACCAACTCCTCCTTGAAGGCCTCCCACTGTTCAATTACTGTTCTGCCTGCCAATTTTTGATTCCAATCCACACGGACAAGATCCCTTTTTAACTCACTGGAATTTGCCCTCCTCCAGTTAAGAATTTTCACATTTGACTGTCCCCTGTCCTTTTCCATAACTGTTCCAAACCTAATGAGATTATGATCACTGCTGCCCCACTGAAACATGCTCCACCTGCCCCACTTCATTCTCCACACCGAGCCCACTGCTGTGCTCACACTCACTCTCTCACATTCACTCTTTCACACTCACTCTCTCACACTCACTCTCACACTCACTCTCTCTCACATTCACTCTCTCACATCCACTCTCTCACACTCACATTCACTCTCACATTCACTCTCTCACATTCAATGTCTTGCATTCACTCTCTCACACTCACTCTCTCACACTCACTCACATTCACTCTCTCACACTCACATTCACTCTCTCACACTCACTCTCTCACACTCACTCTCTCTCACACTCACTCACATTAACTCTCTCACACTCACTCTCTCACACTCACTCACATTCACTCTCTCACACTCACTCACATTCACTCTCTCACACTCACATTCACTCTCTCACACTCACTCTCTCACACTCACTCACATTCACTCTCTCACACACTCTCTCTCACAGTCACTCTCTCACACTCACTCTCTCACACTCACTCTCTCACACTCACTCTCTCACACACTCTCACACTCACTCTCTCACTCACTCTCTCACATTCACTCTCTCACATTCACTCTCTCACATTCACTCTCTCACCCTTTCACTCTCTCACATTCACTCTCTCACCCTTTCACTCATGGTTTAGGGCCACTGAAAGATGATGCGATGAGTTTGGATTGCAGCAGAGGGAGAAGGGAGAGTGTGTGGGACGGGGATTTACAGCTTTGAGGCACAAGAGAGGAAAGAATGTTTTGTAGACACTAGAATTGTCTGTTCTGAATTTCTATCCTGTACTTACAGTGATGACTTTTATAAACTCCTTTACAGGGTATTAGAAGGGGAGGATTTGCAGAGGGAAACTCAAACCAAACAGCACGCCAAGATCTGACAGAGTCACTCGATTCATCAGGACCTGAATATAATCGGCCTTTGAATGTGGAAGGAGAAATGTTTGTCTGTGCTGTCTGTGGGAGAAGATTTCAAACATCAGTGTGAGTGGAAAAGCACCGAGACACACACACCCGAGTGAGAGTGTTCCAGTGCACTGACTGTGGAAAGAGCTTTAACCAGTTACACAGCCTGAAAAAACATCACACCATTCACAGCGGGGAGAAACCGTACACGTGTTCTGTGTGTGGACGAGGCTTCAACTGATCGTCCAACATGGAGAGACACAAGGACACCCGGACCACGGAGAAACCGTGGAAATGTGGGGACTGTGGGAAGGGATTCAATTACCCGTCCAGGCTGGAAACTCATCCACGCCGTCACACTGGGGAGAGGCCGTTCACCTGCTCCGTGTGTGGGAAGAGATTCACTTGGTCATCACACCTGCTGTCACACCAATGAGAGACCTTTTAAATGCTCTGACTGTGGGAAGAGCTTTAAAGGCAGAAACGAACTGCTGAGACATCAACGCAGTGACACCGGGGAGAGGCCATTCACCTGCTCCGTGTGCGGGAAGAGATTCACACTGTCATCCACCCTGCTGGCACACCAGCGAGTTCACACTGGGGAGAGGCCGTTCACCTGCTCCGTGTGTAAGAAGAGATTCACTCAGTCATCCACCCTGCTGAAACATCAACTTGTTCAAACTGATGAGAGACCGTTTAAATGTTCTGACTGTGAGAGGAGCTTTAAAAGCAAAATTGAACTGCTGACACACCAACGCACTCACACTGGGGAGAGGCCGTTCATCTGCTCTGTGTGTAAGAAGAGATTCACTCGGTCATCCCACCTGCTGATACACCAGCGAGTTCACACTGGGGAGAGGCCGTTCTCCTGCTCCGTGTGTGGGAAGAAATTCACTCATTCTTCCACCCTGCTGACACACCAGCGAGTTCACTCCGATGAGAGACCTTTTAAATGTTCTGACTCTGAGAAGAGGTTTAAAAGCAAAAGGAATCTGCTGACACACCAACGCACTCACACTGGGGAGAGGCCGCTCACCTGCTCCGTGTGAGGGAAGGGATTCACTATTTCATCCAAACTGCTGACACACCAACTTGTTCACACTGGGGAGAGACCTTTTGAATGTTCTGACTGCACGAAGAGCTCTAAATGCAGATACAAATTGTGAAGACATCGACACACTCCCGTCAGGGAGAGGCCGTTCACCTGCTCCCTGTGTAAGAAGAGATTTACTCGGTCATCACACCTGCTGAGACACCAGCGAGTTCACACTGATAAGAGACCTCTGAAATGTTCTGACTGTGAGAAGGGCTTTAAAACAAATGATCTGAAACACTGACACTGGGGAGAGACTGTTCACCTGCTCCGTGTGTGGGAAGGGATTCACTAATTCATCCCACCTTCTGAGATATCAACTTGTTCACACTATTGAGTGACCTTTTAATGCAGTAACTTTGAGAAGAGCTTTAAAGGCAGAAATGAACTGCTGACACATCAACTCGCACACATTGTGGAGAGACTGTTCACCTGCTCCGTGTGTGGGAAGGGACTCACTCAGTCATCACATGTGCTGAGACACCAGCGAGTTCACAAGTGACTGCAGGGGTTGGATTCTGCAGTTAATCACATCCAGGACTGAACTCTGGTGTTTAGAGACAGGAAGAACAACGTGTAAGGATTAACCCATTAACAGATAGAATTTAGTATAATTTTAATCAATAGTAGAAGTAGAATCAAATGTACTGTGAATCTATGTATCTATAAATGTAAACTGTACTGTGTATTAATATAGAATGAACCATGTAACGTGTGTTCAATAAGAAAGTGCTGGTGGGCCGAGAAGGATGCATGATGGTTATTATAGTCAAGTTTGCAGTTAAAACTCAAAGGATGCTGACAACAGTAAAGTGGGAATTAACAGACCTAAGGGAGGAATGTGCTGTAATAGCATAATGTCTAAAAGACATGTAGATAAAGGGACTGAAGGTTCATTAGTGGGCGTAGTATATAGGCCTCCTAATAGTTGCAACTCTGCTGGAAGAAGTATTAATCAGGAGATAGTCGGGGCATGTAATAAGGGAACAGCCATAATTATGGGGGATTTTAATTATCATATTAACTGGACAAATCAAATTGGGCAGAGCAGCCTTGAGGACGAGTTCATTGAGTGCATCAGGGATGGATTTCTTGAGCAGTATGTAACTGATCCTACAAGGGGGCAGGCAACCTTGGACCTGGTCCTGTGTAATGAGTCAGGATTAATTAATAATGTCCTAGTTAAGGATCCCCTTGGAACGAGCGACCGCAACATGGTTGAATTCCATATCCAATTAGAGGGTGAGAAGGTTGATTCTCAAACAAGCGTACTGAGCTTGAATAAAGGAGACTATGATGGTATGAGAGCGGAATTGATTAAAGTGGACTGGGAAAATAGATTAAAGGGTAAGACGGTACATGAGCAGTGGTGTTCATTTAGGGAGTTATTTTACAACTTTCAAAATAAATATACTCCACTGAGGAAAAAAGGGTGTAAAAGAAATGACAGCCATCCGTGGCTAAGTAAAGAAATCAAGGATAGTATCCGACTAAAAACAAGGACATATAAGGTAGCCAAACTTAGTGGGAGGATAGAAGATTGGGAATTCTTCAAAAGACAGCAAAAAGTAACTGAAGGATTGATTAAGAAAGGGAAGTTAGATTATGAAAAGAAATTAGCAAAAAATATAAAAACAGATAGCAAGAGTTTCTATAGTTATATAAAAAGAAAAAGGGTGGCTAAGGCAAACATAGGTCCCTTAGAGGATGAGACCGGGAAATTAATGGTGGGAAACATGGAGATGGCAAAAATGCTGAACAAATATTTTGTTTCAGTCTTTACAGTAGAGGACACTAAGAATATCCCAACACTGGACAAACAGGGGACTCTCGGGGGGGAGGAGATAAATACGATTAAAATCACTCAGGAGATGGTACTCAGTAAAATAATGGGACTCAAGGCGGATAAATCCCCTGGACCTGATGGCTTCCATCCTAGGGTCTTGAGGGAAGTGGCAGTAGGGATTGTGGATGCTTTGGTGATAGTTTTCCAAAATTCCCTGGACTCAGGAGAGGTCCCGGCAGATTGGAAAACTGCTAATGTAACACCGTTATTTAAAAAGGGTAGTAGGCAGAAGGCTGGAAATTATAGGCCAGTTAGCTTAACATCTGTGGTGGGTAAAATTTTGGAGTCTATTATTAAGGAGACAGTAACGGAACATTTAGATAAGCATAATTTAATAGGATAATGTCAGCATGGCTTTATGAAGGGGAAGTCATGTCTGACAAATTTGCTTGAGTTCTTCGAGGATATAACGTATAGGGTGGATAAAGGGGAACCAGTGGACATAGTGTATTTAGACTTCCAGAAGGCATTCGACAAGGTGCCACATAAAAGATTATTACTTAAGATAAAAAATCACGGGATTGGGGGTAATATTCTGGCATGGGTGGAGGATTGGTTATCGAACAGGAAGCAGAGAGTTGGGATAAATGGTTCATTTTCGGACTGGCAACCAGTAACCAGTGGTGTTCCACAGGGGTCGGTGCTGGGTCCCCAACTCTTTACAATCTATATTAACGATTTGGAGGAGGGGACCGAGTGCAACATATCAAAATTTGCAGATGATACAAAGATGGGAGGGAAAGTAGAGAGTGAGGAGGACATAAAAAACCTGCAAGGGGATATAGACAGGCTGGGTGAGTGGGCGGAGATTTGGCAGATGCAATATAATATTGGAAAATGTGAGGTTATGCACTTTGGCAGGAAAAATCAGAGAGCAAGTTATTTTCTTAATGGCGAGAGACTGGAAAGTACTGCAGTACAAAGGGATCTGAGGGTCCTAGTGCAAGAAAATCAAAAAGTTGGTATGCAGGTGCAGCAGGTGATCAAGAAAGCCAACGGAATGTTGGCTTTTATTGCTAGGGGGATAGAATATAAAAACAGGGAGGTATTGCTGCAGTTATATAAGGTATTGGTGAGACCGCACCTGGAATACTGCATACAGTTTTGGTCTCCATACTTAAGAAAAGACATACTTGCTCTCGAGGCAGTACAAAGAAGGTTCACTCGGTTAATCCCGGGGATGAGGGGGCGGACATATGAGGAGAGGTTGAGTAGATTGGGTCTCTACTCATTGGAGTTCAGAAGAATGAGAGGCGATCTTATTGAAACATATAAGATTGTGAAGGGTCTTGATCGGGTGGATGCAGTAAGGATGTTCCCAAAGATGGGTGAAACTAGAACTAGGGGGCATAATCTTAGAATAAGGGGCTGCTCTTTCAAAACTGAGATGAGGAGAAACTTCTTCACTCAGAGGGTGGTAGGTCTGTGGAATTTGCTGCCCCAGGAAGCTGTGGAAGCTACATCATTAGATAAATTTAAAACAGAAATAGACAGTTTCCTAGAAGTAAAGGGAATTAGGGGTTATGGGGAGCGGGCAGGAAATTGGACATGAAGCTGAGTTCGGACCGGTCAATGCCCTGTGGGTGGCGGAGAGGGCCCAGGGGCTATGTGGCCGGGTCCTGCTCCGACTTCTTGTGTTCTTTAGATTTGTGGTTGGGATCAGATCAGCCATGATCTTATTGAATGGCGGAGCAGGCTCGAGGGGCCGATTGGCCTACTCCTGCTCCAATTTCTTATGTTCGTATGTTCTTATTAAATCAAGGAGTCACTCAGGCTCAGGCCTCTCCATCTCGAGCCTCCACAAGCTCGTGAGCAGAAGTCTGTTTATACAAACGATTCTGTGAAGGCTCGCAATGTAAACTCTAAATAAGGTTCTGTTAAGTCTGTAACAACAAGGCACGGATGGTACCAGGAGTTATGCTTGGAATGTAACTTCTGAAGGTTGAGAGACATGAATAATGGTCAGGCTGAGAGATGTGGATGTGAGAGTGAACTGCTCATAAACTGAAAAAGGGAATAAGAAGAGACCTCAAAAGCTGAGGAAGGCGCACAAGATTCTGGCAAGGAAGAAGAGAACTTTTCAGTCAACAGATCACAGCAAGAGAGAGAGAGAGAGACCGCACCGTAGTCACTTGGAGGGACAGAGAGAGAGAGAGAGAGACCGCACCGCAGTCACTTGGAGGGAGAGAGAGAGAGAGAGAGAGACCGCACCGTTGTCACTTGGAGGGATAGAGAGAGAGAGAGAGAGAGAGACCGCACCGTAGTCACTTGGAGGGATAGAGAGAGAGAGAGAGAGACCGCACCGTAGTCACTTGGAGGGATAGAGAGAGAGAGAGAGACCGCACCGTAGTCACTTGGAGGGATAGAGAGAGAGAGAGAGAGAGACCGCACCGTAGTCACTTGGAGGGATAGAGAGAGAGAGAGAGACCGCACCGTAGTCACTTGGAGGGATAGAGAGAGAGAGAGAGAGAGAGAGCGCACCGTAGTCACTTGGAGGGATAGAGAGAGAGAGAGAGAGAGAGACCGCACTGTAGTCACTTGGAGGGACACTCCCGAGGTTTCAAGGAACACTCACTATTTCTCTTTGTTCAGTATCACCTTTTTGCACTAATTGTGATGTGATTAATAAATCGGTTTTGCCTTTAACCGTAATACCAGTACCAGTGGTGATCTTGTTGTTGTCAGGAACCAGTCCTTAGATTGGATTAGATTATAATCCTGAAAATAGTGGTTCAAATCCTACAATTGGCGACCACGAAGGGACTATTTCTGACAACAGCTAAAACCTGGTGGGGGATAGTTACATAATATAAATTGATTATTTCTCCAGTAAAATGCAGTGAGTGGGGGATAGTTACATAATATAAATTGATTATTTCTCCAGTAAAATGCAGTGAGTGGGGGATAGTTACATAATATAAATTGATTATTTCTCCAGTAAAATGCAGAGTGGAGGATAGTTACATAATATAAATTGATTATTTTTCCAGTAAAATGCAGTGAGTGGAGGATAGTTACATAATATAAATTGATTATTTTTCCAGTAAAATGCAGTGAGCGGAGTGCACACCCACCACGGGTGGCCTCATAAAATGAGGACAATCAGTTCTTCTTTCCTTGGTTCGCGGTCTCTGTTATCTGGGGATTTAGTTCAGTGGTGGAGCGCATGTTTTGCGTGTGTTGAGGTCCTGGGTTCATCTCTCGAAGTAATTTTTCACCAGAATTACCCACGGAAAGTTGAATGACGCTTTTTGAGCTCAGCGAGTTCCAACTTCTGAGGCTCCACAAGCATTAAATTGTCCCGGAGCGGGACTTCATCTCACGGTCCCCTCAACAGCTCAACTCAAAGCAGCCGCCGACTGAGGGGAATGTGTGACGGTGCAATATCGAGCGAGCAGTCCCAGCTCTTGTTCCTGTTTGACGCTCTGTCATTCTTCCATCTCACTTTATGATTCAGAGGTTCGATTTCAGCCTTGTCACTGACCATTAGCGATTGGGTTTTTTTTATTTCCGCAGATTTTTTTTGGAAAGTTCAAAGTAAAGAGGAGCAGAAACCCCGTGAACTGAAGCAGAGGTTGAACATTGTGAACACGCGGGACCGCTGGGCATCTCGATGTCCTGGAGAGACGGAGCAGAAAGCTCACGGCTTCACTTCTAAAGTGTCTGCTTGTTTATTTCTCAGTTACCTTTTGCCCCGTGGGGATGTCGCTCAGTGGAAGAGCGCATGCTTTGCATGTATGAGGTCCCGGGTTCAATCCCCGGCATCTCCAAACAAGTTAAATTTTGGATTCAACTGTGAGAATATCATCTGAGACTCGCCTCACATTCACACACAAGGAGAGACAAGAGTTTCTTCACCTCGCGAAAAACCGAACGCTCCGCACAGAATATCATTCAATGGGAGAGCGCCCACGGTGTTTCAATGGCTCCCATCTCATGGTGGATCAGCTTGCCCAGTGATCGATTATTTCCAGTTTCACAGATTGCGGGGAAGCAGCGGACCGGCGTTCCGACCACAAAGAGGGAAGAATAGTCTGGATGTTGGGAGCTTCATCTTTTCCCAGAGAGGACTGAGCATCTGGAATGTATTCCCGGCTGGTGTGGTGGGTGCTGACTCTCTCTGGTGGGGTGGGTGCTGACCCTCTCTGGTGTGGTGAGTGCTGACTCTCTCTGGTGCGGTGGGTGCTGACCCTCTCTGGTGTGGTGAGTGCTGACCCTCTCTGGTGTGGTGAGTGCTGACTCTCTCTGGTGCGGTGGGTGCTGACCCTCTCTGGTGCGGTGGGTGCTGACTCTCTCTGGTGTGGTGGGTGCTGACCCTCTCTGGTGTGGTGAGTGCTGACTCTCTCTGGTGCGGTGGGTGCTGACCCTCTCTGGTGTGGTGAGTGCTGACTCTCTCTGGTGTGGTGGGTGCTGACCCTCTCTGCTGCGGTGGGTGCTGACTCTCTCTGGTGCGGTGGGTGCTGACTCTGACTCTCTCTGGTGCGGTGGGTGCTGACTCTCTCTGGTGTGGTGGGTGCTGACCCTCTCTGCTGCGGTGGGTGCTGACCCTCTCTGCTGCGTTGGGTGCTGACCCTCTCTCTGGTGCTGTGGGTGCTGACTCTGACCCTCTCTGGTGTGGTGGGTGCTGACTCTCTCTGGTGCAGTGGGTGCTGACCCTCTCTGGTGCGGTGGGTGCTGACTCTCTCTGGTGCGGTGGGTGCTGACTCTCTCTGGTGCGGTGGGTGCTGACCCTCTCTGGTGCGGTGGGTGCTGACTCTCTCTGGTGCGGTGGGTGCTGACTCTGACTCTCTCTGGTGCGGTGGGCGCTGACTCTGACTCTCTCTGGTGCGGTGGGCGCTGACTCTGACTCTCTTTGGTGCGGTAAGTGCTGACTCTCTCCCTGCCTTCTCGAGGGATCTGGACCGGTTCTTGACTGGGGCAGAGATCGCATCATATGGAAGGTGAGTGGTTTTACAGTTAACCTACGCATGGTCAGTGTGATCCACTGGACTCGATTCGATAGCCTGAGGGAGTCGGGGAGGAATTTCCCAGAATTTCCCCTCCTGATTGGCCCTGGATTTTTTTCTGGTTTGTCACCGCTCCCAGGAGATTCCATGTTCCCGGTGGGTGGGGCTGGTGGTGTGTGTAGGAAGTGTCCAGTCACGATGCTCCAGGCATGTGGGGCAGGATTGATGAACGGGCTGGTCTTCTCCTGCCCGTCATGTCCGTCTGTAACCCCAGATCGTCAAGGTGTTTTTAGTGAAGTGATCTTTCAACACAAACCCTCACCTGGGACAAGTCCTGCGTCCGTCTGTAGTGAAATGAGATTCAATGCTCTCTGGGCCTCACCTTGTCCTCCTCCTTTTACATTATTATATTGTCCGCACACAGTGATATGTTTGGTTAAGATGAAAATACAAATTATCCGCTCTGGGCTCCTCCAGTCTCTCTGTGTTTCTCTCTCCTGCTAAACTGATTGACTGTCAGATAATAGTAACTGGTGTCCTCTCCATCCCGTTCTCAACACCCAGACACGACGACTTACTGAATAAATTCAACACTCACAGACAGTCCAGTGTCAGACAGTTACAGACGGTTTCTCTCCACCTTTCCTAACAGGACTGGCGAATGATGAATGCCCCGTCAGACCGGTTGATATGGAGTAAAAGGGACAGTGACCGTCTCACCAATAGCACCGCAGGTCTGTTCACAGACACAGAATCAGTCTTTCCCTTTCTATCAGTGTGTCTATATTACGCTCAGTAACAGTATCCCGCCTCCTTGTACAGCACTAGGGAGAGAGAAAGACAGACAGACAGAGAGAGACACACAGACAAACAGACACAGTATCAGTCTCACACTTCCCATCAGTGTGTCCGTTTCACACTCAGTAACAATATTCCACCTTCATGTACAGCGCTAGAGAGAGATAAAAACAGACAGGCACAGTATCAGAATTACACTTCCTATCAGTGTCTCTGTATCACTCTCAGTAACAGTATCCCACCTTCATATGCTGTTCAAAAGAGAGAGAGAGAGAAACTGACCTGTAATGTCCCGTTTACACAGAGTGACAAATTGGAAAATATTCCATTCCAATTGCTATTCCAAGGTGGAGTGACAGAAGATGCAGTCTCATCTCTCACTGATATTATTTCAGAGACAGACACATTATTAATCCCACTCTCAGGGACAGTGTCACACATTTAACCCTCTCTTGCATGTTGTCCCCTCTGCAATCTTGCAGCTCAGGGCCGTTCTGTATTACTCTCAGTGACCGAGAGTTTCACTCCGATTGAAATAAACTGGGACTGTTGCTGCCTGATATTAATCCTACACGGTCCCAGCAAATACACCGACTCCCACTTTCCTCCCCCGTTTCTCCAGGATTGGTTTGAGGAATCCTCCCTCCAGTTTCGGAGTCAAACGTTACTTTATCAGTAAGGGAGCCAAGAATGAACAGAACCCATTGGCTCATTCCACAGCCGCTCACTTTATCTCTTGTAAACAATTTTACAACACCAAGTTATAGTCCAGCAATTTTATTTTAAATTCACAAGCTTTCGGAGGCTTCCTCCTTCATCAGGTGAACGATGTGAAAATGAAATCCTCGAAATGAAATCGCATTTATAATTCACAGAACAATGCTTGGTGATTACAGACAGTTTTTTCAACTGCCCGTTGCCAAGGCAATCAGTGTGCAGACAGACAGGTGTTACCTGCAAGTTCTCAGAATATACAAATCACCAAAAAAAAACAACAAACAAAAAAAAGAGATAGAGAGGTAGAAACATAGAAAAGACAGCAACTGACCCGTTATATTAAAAACAGATAACATTTGTTCGCTGGTGGGGTAACGTGTAGCGTGACATGAACCCAAGATCCCGGTTGAGGCCGTCCTCATGGGTGCGGAACTTGGCTATCAATTTCTGCTCGACGATTTTGCGTTGTTGTGTGTCTCGAAGGCCGCCTTGGAGTACGCTTACCCGAAGGTCGGTGGCTGAATGTCCCTGACTGCTGAAGTGTTCCCCGACTGGGAGGGAACCCTCCTGTCCGGTGATTGTTGCTTTATCTCTGAAAGACTTTTACCCATCAAAAGAGCCCGAGAGAAACAGCAGGGATGGAAACCTCGAGTTTAATAGTTGGAGATTGTAAAGTCAGTCTGGATTCCAGCGTGAGGCACTGGTGGAATCCCATCTGTTTCCCATTCTGGTGCCTGTTCCTGCACTGCCTGTGGAGCCCATTCCCTCTGACCTTTCCCCCAGACCCACTTCCTTTGCTCAGACAGGCGGGAATGGAGAGATCACGGCCCCCGGGGGAAGGGAGCAAAGAGCAGCCTCGTTACAGCAGCTCATCGCTCCGGGACCGTGTCCGCAGATGGGCTCAGAGATCGGCATTGAGTCCGGGGGATGGGCAGGGGGAGTCCGGGGGCTGTTTGTAAGAGGCGGAGTGGATCAGGAACTGGTCCCGGAACATGGAGTGAGAGGGGGGAAGGGAGAGGTCATTCTCGGGCTGGGTGTGGACAGGGTGTGTCCAGGGGAAGGAAGAGAGAATGGGAAGAACCTGCTATTAAAACCATTGCTGCTTTCACTCCCCAAACCAGGAGTGAATGGTCCTGGTTTAGTTCCAGTCTCACCCTGTTTATTGTTATTGGACAGTGAAGAGTGGAAACAGAGCCGGACAGTAAGGATGTGGGGAGTTATACAAAGAGCATCTATTGCAGGCATCAGGTGAGAAGTGTGAAGGACACAATTTAAACAGCGGCTGTTTAGTTTCGGGTGGTCCCATTCATGGATCAGTGCAGGGGTTGGGTTGTGTCTGGATGTCACTAAATTGTTGTAAAATAGCCCAACACACCTGGTGTGCAGAAGCTGAGTGCTGCAGTGGAGTCAGACACTGACACTGTTTGTATCACTGGTTTTCATTTGTGGATATTCAAAATGATCATTAGCAGAGATATTAAACTGATCTCTATTCTATTTTCAACCTCGCTGTTTCTTGAGTTACAAGAGATCATTTTTCTTCCTACAGGCGAATCCTTGAATGATCCAGAATGAATGTGATGTTTCCTCCACCCGAGGCACAAGGAGGAGTGCAGCCAGCTCCTTCTCACACACAGTCGGTACATTATCACCCACCGAGCACAGAGACACAGACAGGTCATCAGTTCCACAGTCTCAGACAGCAGAAGTACTCAGTCCCACACTGATCCCAAGTTCCAGAGACACAATTTCAATCCAACATTCAAACAGAGCGGGTGAGGCAGATTCTGTTCCATTTCCCCCGAACTCTGTCCCGCTGACAGGTGGATACAAAAATCCCAGTCCAAAATCACACTCTCAGATTGAAAGGCACTGTGTCAATCTCACAATAGGGCAACACAGCTACGAATTAAATACCAGAGAGAAATCACACATGGTATCCGATTGAAAGGGACAGAATGAATCCCAATAATGTACCTGAGATTCCAATTGAATACTAGCCCAGAACTCTCTCACACATGACTTTAATACATGAAATATCCATTCGAAAAGTGAACCATTTGCTACAAATTGCAAACAAATCCAAACCTCACGTACAGTATCGATTGAGAAATACTGAAAGATAGTAAACCTGAGAAACAAATTAGATACCTGTTCAGAATGCACTCGTAGAATGAAATTTAAAGATAGAGTATCAATTCTATTAGTGCAGACTGAGATACACATTATATACCAGTCCAAAAATCTCATACAATATTAGACTGAAAGATACAGTATCAATTCCATTTCTACAGACTGATCTACACATTACAAACCAATTCAAAAATGTCACCTTATCCGTTTGAAAGATTCATTATCATCCACAATCGTACTCACAGAGATGAAGATTTAATAGTGGTCCAAAAAGCACACAAATTATCTGATTAAAACCTCCAACATTAAATCCTAAAGTTCGTCCATATTTACAAATTAAATAAGGAGTAAAACTCTTCAAACATTAAGATATTAAAGCTGAAGTATTGAACGCAATAATGTAATCTGAGAGAATAATTATGTACAGATACAGAATGAAACTCACATTCAGATACAGTACCAGAGACACACAGACACAGAATGAATCCAACACTCACAGATACAGAAGGAATCCCAAACTCACATACAGTACTAGAGACTGACAGACACAGAGTTAATCCCACACTCTCATCAAGTACCAGGGACTGATAGGTACAGTATGAATCCCACACTAACATGCAGTATGAGTAACTGCATATTTAGGATGAATTCAACTCCCACATACAGTACTGGGGACTGTATATAAAGAATGAGTCCCACACTCATATGGAGAAACAGAGACTGACAGATACCGAAAGAATCCCACACTAACACACAGTATGAGAGACTGCCGATAAAGAATGAATCACAAACTCTCACACACACAGCTGACAAGATAGAGAATCAATCCCAAGTTCACACACAGTATCAGTGAGTGACAGACACAGAATGAATCCCACACTCACACACTGTACCAGAGACTGAGAGATACAGAATGAATCCCACTAAACTATCAGGGAATCAGCACAGACCAGGGATCAGGGCCTTTACCCAGTCAACCATCAGAGAATCAGCACAGACCAGGGATCAGGGCCTTTACCCAGTCAACCATCAGAGAATCAGCACAGACCAGGGATCAGGGCCTTTACCCAGTAAACTATCAGAGAGTCAGCACAGACCAGGGATCAGGGCCTTTACCCAGTAAACTATCAGAGAATCAGCACAGACCAGGGATCAGGGCCTTTACCCAGTAAACTATCAGAGAGTCAGCACAGACCAGGGATCAGGGCCTTGACCCAGTAAACCATCAGAGAGTCAGCACAGACCAGGGATCAGGGCCTTGACCCAGTAAACCATCAGAGAGTCAGCACAGACCAGGGATCAGGGCCTTGACCCAGTAAACCATCAGAGAGTCAGCACAGACCAGGGATCAGGGCCTTGACCCAGTAAACCATCAGAGAGTCAGCACAGACCAGGGATCAGGGCCTTTACCCAGTAAACTATCAGAGAATCAGCACAGACCGGGGATCAGGGCCTTGACCCAGTAAACTATCAGGGAATCAGCACAGACCAGGGATCAGGGCCTTGACCCAGTAAACTATCAGGGAATCAGCACAGACCAGGGATCAGGGCCTTTACCCAGTAAACGATCAGGGAATCAGCACAGACCAGGGATCAGGGCCTTGACCCAGTAAACTATCAGGGAATCAGCACAGACCGGGGATCAGGGCCTTGACCCAGTAAACTATCAGAGAGTCAGCACAGACCAGGGATCAGGGCCTTTACCCAGTAAACTATCAGGGAATCAGCACAGACCAGGGATCAGGGCCTTGACCCAGTAAACTATCAGGGAATCAGCACAGACCGGGGATCAGGGCCTTTCACCTGTCGGAGAGAACATTGTATCACAGATCGCTTGTGATAAACCTACACATTCTGATTTACAGCCGTGCATAACAGATGTTTGTAGCTGTGATGGCCGAGTGGTTAAGGTGTTGGACTCGGAATCCCCTGGGGATTTCCTGCATACGTTCGAATCATGTTCCCAGTGATACTTCTTAAAGTTATGTTTACTGCTCAAATAACGATGAACTGGAGTTGACGAACCGCATTCCCTCTCTCAGAGAGACTCTCCAGCGCGGCTCATGCTTTTAATTCGGAGCCCAATGGTCTCTTGCAAAATTGCAAGACACGTGAAGGAATCTCTCCCAAGCTCCATCTTGAATTCTGCCCGTTCGCAGAACTTGACATTGATCCTATTTCTTCCTATACTTTGATCCCACCTTGTCCCTGTCTCTTGACTCTCTGTGTTTTTCCCTCATGGACTTCTCAGGCTTCGTTGAACGGCCACGGATGATCGAACCTGGAACACCGGCAGTGAAGGGTAAAGATGGAAAGACTGAGACGGGGGGAGTGGCGAGAGGGTGGATTTGGAATTCCTGAGCGACCGCACTGCGCATTTTCCAGATCTGCTTGGAGCACCAATCCCTTCAATTCATCACTTACAGGGACAATTCGATCCGCGGTTTCTTTTCCCTGAGCTTGGCGAGATCTTAAAAATTGAAAGCGACCAATATCAGAGCGAACCTCGTCACCGACATGATCACAGATACAGAGCGGCCACACTCTGCTTCAGTGAGGGGAAAACCCAGAGCGGTTTCAAGGTTGAATGTAATTGGAAGCAAAGCTCGTTCAATGAAAGTGCAGGTCATTGAGGTGCCTTTAAAGTCCTGATTGTTTGAACTGAATTTCTTTCAAAAGCGCTTGAGATTCAGGTGGAGTGATTTGGGGACTCCTTTTCCCTCTTCGCAAAACTTTGAACCGCAGATCAAGATCCAAAGTCCAGGGCTAAATTAGGGTTTCTCCAGGGTATGAAACATCGAATCAAGAATGATACCCCGACCTCAACGAGCCCAGAAACAAGAACGTGTCACGGACACATTCCATGAGAGGGCTGTCTGTGTGATGAAAAGGCATTTTTGAAAAGACCTCCTGATCAGTTCCGTGTTGGATCCTGAACAAAACACAGTACTGTGTGCTTCTCAAATTCACCAAACACCACGAATTACACAAAGGCACCGCTGGGAGTTGAACCCAGGATCTCCTGTTTACTAGACAGGTGCTTTAACCAACTAAGCCACGGTGCCAATTCATGGTACTGTCTCTCACCTCCTCTCATTAATATCTATCAGCGACACGTCACATTCTGTTGTGGGTTCAGACTGTTTTATCTTTGTCCATTTTGCTTGCCCGTTTCCCTGTGAATCCCGATACTGACTGCGTTTCAAGCTGTGTTTATCTTTCTGTGTCCATCAGTGCTTTGATACACGAATGAATATGTGTGCTTGTGTTTGTTTGTTACTTTAAATAAATTAGGGATGGACAATTCTCGCTCTGACACTGAAGAACTAATTGAACAAATTTCACAGTGAAGTGTTGTTTATTGTGGTGCTGAAACTAAAAAAAATCGTAAAAGGTGCAAAGAGGGAAAACGAGAAAAACTTGTGAGTGAAATTAAGGACAACTTTCAAGGTTTTTACACGGATATTAAGAGAAAGAAGGGTGACTAAGAGTAATGTGGGCCCCTGAAAGACAGATGGAGGTGATATTGTAATTGAAAATCAGGAAATGGCAGACTTGCTAAATCCTCACAGAAAAGCATGAGGATAATAAACCAGAGACACGAGGAAAACTGAAAATAAATCAAGGGGATTCAGTGTAAGTAAAATAATGGTAATGGAGAAAATAATTAGACTAAAGATAGACAAATCTCCAGGACCTGATGTTTACCATCCCAGGGGACGAAGGGGAATAGGTGAGGAAATTGTACATGCTTTAGTCATGATCGTTCAAAACTCTCTTGATTCAGGAATTGTTCCATGGATTGAAAAAATTCAAATGTCATTCCATTAATTAGGAAGGGTAGGAGAGATAAAACAGGAAATTATAGACCTATTAGTCTGACGTCTGTTGTGGGGAAGTTACCAGAATCTGTTATTAGGGAAAGAATGACTGAGCACTTGGATAAACATGAATTGATCAGAGAGAGCCAGCATGGATTTGTAAAGTGTAAGTCAAGTCTAACGAAAATAGTTGAACTTTTTGAAGATGTAACTAACGTGGTAAATGATGGAGTGTCTATGGGGGTTATGTGTGTATTGACTTCCAGAGGCATTCGTTAAGGTTTAACATCAGAGACTGTTCTCATTTCTGTTGACATGTGGAATTCAAAGCAACCCATTGACATGGGGAGGGAGTTGGTTTGGAGGGAGGAGACAGAGAGTAGGGTTAATGGGTATGTACTCAAATTGACAGGATGTGATTAGTGGTGTCCCCCAGGGATCTGTATAAATGAGGCAGATAAAGGAATAGAGAGCGGTATATCCAGGTTTGTTGACGACACCAAGTTAGGAGGCACAGTGAGTAGTGCAGATGGGAGCATAAAGTTGTAAAAGGAAATTGATAGATTCAGTGAGTTGGTAAAACTGTGTCAGATGGAGTTTACATAGAATTACATAGAATGTACATCACAGAAACAGGCAATTCGGCCCAACCAGACTATACCGGTGTTTATGCTGCAGACGAGCCTCCTCCAACCCCTCTTCATCGAACTCGATGAGCAAACACGAATATTCCTTTCTCCTCCATGTGTTTATCTCACTTCACCGTAAATGCATCCATGATATTCGTCTTAACTACTCCTTGTGGGAGCGAGCTGCACATTCTAACGCCTCTCTGGATAAATATGTTTCTCTTGAATGCCAGATTGGATTTATTGATGACTATTATATTCATGGCCCTAAGTTCTGACGTCCCCACTCCCAAAAGTACAAACACCTTATCTACATCTGACCTATCAAACCCTTGCATAATCTGAAAGTCCTGTATCAGGTCACCCTCAGCCTTCTCTTTTCTCGACAAAAGAGCCCCAGACTGTTCAAAGTTTCAATCTGGGGAAATGTGAGGCCATCCACTTTGGCGCGAAGCAAGATAAATCAGAGTATTTTCGAAATGGTGAGAAGCCAGGAACTGTGGGTGAGCAGAGATACTTCGGGAAATCAGGAAGAGTTGGCAGACAGGTGCAAAAAATAATTAAAATGGCTCATGGAATGTCGGCCTTTATCTCAAGGGAACTGGAATTCAAAAGGGTGGAAGTTATGTTAGAATTCTATAAACTCTGCTAAGGCCACATTTAGAGCACGGCATTCAGTCGTGGGCACCAGACCTCAGGAAGGATATATTGGCCTTGCAGGAGGTGCAGCGCAGAAAGACATTGGAAGCAGGGAGAGCGCGTTTGGACCAAGGATAATAAAATAAACTGAAATCCCAGCGCTTCGAGCCATTAAAACCGGCACAAACACACAGCGTAGAAGCCCTCCCCCCTCCACCCCGAATTTGGTGAACTCCAGAAAAAAAATTTTCATTGACTTTTATTAATTTCGTTTTATTAAATGTTGCAACTGAAGGGTTCAATTAATGTTTATTTTCCAAATGCACCTCGGGACCGCCAGTCTCACCATTAATCCCGCCTGGCTATTAAGCAGAGTTCCGGACCAATAGGAGGAGCGGAAATTTATAGGCATTTCATATAACTCGTGGGGTGTTGCAGGGATCAGTACTGTGGCCTCAATTATTTACAATATATATCAATGACTTGGATGGAGGAACAGAGTGTCTTGTGGCCAGATTTGCTGATGGTACAAAGATAGGTGGAAAAGCAAGTTGCAATGAGGACACAACGTGTCTGTGAAGGGATCTTGCCTGGTTAAGCGAATGGCAGATGGAATATAATGTGGGAAAATGTGAAGTCATTCACTTTGGGAGGAAAACAATATTTTGCTTTTTTATTTGAATGGAGAAATACTACAAAATGCTGCAGCACGGAGGGATCTGGGTTTCCTCGTGCAAGAAAGACACAATTCAACATACAGGTGCAGCAGGTAATCCAGAAGGCAAACGGAATATTGGCTTTTATGTCTCGGGGGATGGTGCATTAAAGCAGTGAAGTCATGCTACAAATGTACAGGGTGCTGGAAATGTACAGGAACCTAAAGCAATTAAGATTAGTAAAGAAAAAGTACTGGAGGAATTAATGGGACTAAAAGCTGACAAATTCATTGGACCTGATGGCCGACATCCTCGGGTTTAAAAAGAGGTGGCTGCAGAGAAAGTGGATGCACTGGTTTTATCTTCCAGAGTTCCCATGATTCTAGAAAGGTCCCCATGGATTACAAGGTACCAAATGTAACCCCGTTATTCAAGAAAGGAGGGAGAGAGAAAACAGGGAACTACAGGCCATTTAGCCTGACAATAGTAGTAGGGAAATTGCGAGAATCTATTACTAGGGACGTGGTAACAGGGCACTTAGAAAATCATAATATGATTGGGCACATGCAACATGGTTTTATGAAAGGGAAATCGTGTTTGACAAATCTATTTGAGGTTTTGAGGGTTTAGATAGCAGGGTAGATAAGGGAGAACCAGTGGATGTAGAATATTTGGATTTTCAAAAGGCATTCGATAAGGTGCCACACAAAAGTTTGTTGAACAAGATTAGGGTTCATGGGATTCTGGGTAATATATTAACATGGATTGGGGATTTGATGACGTAGAGAAAACAGAAAGTCGGAATAAACAGGTTATTTTGGGGTTGGCAGGTTGTAACTCGTGGGGTGCCGTGAAGATCAGTGTTTGGGCCTCAGATATTTACAATCTATATTAATGACTTAGATGAGGAACCGAGTGTAATGTATCCAAGTTTGCTGACGATACAAAACTGGGTGGGAAAGTAAGCTGTGAGGAGGACGCAAAGAGGATGCAAAGTGATACAGACAGGTTAAGTGAGTGGGCTAGAAGTTGGCAAATGAAGTATAAAGTGGGGAAATGTGAGGTTATTAACTTTGGTAGGAAGAATAGAAAAGCAGAATATCTTTTAAAAGGTGAGAGACTACGAAATGTTGGAATTCAGAGGGATTTGTGTGTCCTTGTACACGGATCACAGAAAGTTAACATGCAGATGCAGCAAGCAATTAGGAAAGCAAATGGTGTGTTGGCCTTTATTGCGAGGTGGTTGGAGTACAAGGAAAATGAAGTCTTGCTGTAATTATATAGGGCTTTGGTGAGACCGCATCTGGAGTACTGTGTACAGTTTTGATCTCCTTACCTGCGGAACGATACACTTGCCTTAGAGTGGGTGCAACAAAGGTTCACTAGATTGATTCCTGGGATAAGAGGGTTGTCCTGTGAGGAGAGATTGAGCAGAATGGGCCTATATTCTCTGGAGTTTCTGAGGTGTTCTCATTGAAACATGTAAAATTCTTAGAGGGCTCGACAGGGTAGATGCTGGGATGCTGTTTCCCCGAGCTGGAGAGTCCACAACTAATGGTTATAATCTCAAGATAAGGGGCCGGCCATTTGGTACAGAGATGAGGAATAATTTCTTCACTGAGAGGGTTGTGAACCATTGGAATTCTCCACCCCAGAGGGCTGTGGATGCTGAGCCATTGAATAGATTCAAAACTGAGGTAGATAGAATTTTGGACACGAAGGAACTCGAGGGATATGGGGATAGGTCGAGAAAGTGGATTTGAGGCCGAAGATCAGCGATGACGTTATCAAATGGCGGAGCAGGCTCGAGGGACTGAATGGCCAACTCTTGCTCCTTTCGCTGATGTTGGTCCGCTGGAAAAGCAGAACTTGCCAGCTGTTTTAAAACTTTTAGCCTGAACAGGGACTTGAACCCTGGACCCTCAGATCACTACCTGTTTTAAAAGTCTGATGCTCTACCGACTGAGCTATCCAGGCTCGCTGTTGGATTGGTTTCCATCATACAGATTCATGGTGGGACTCTGAATTATCCCCGTCGATTGAGAAGGGGAGAATTCCTTTTTACAATTTTCAGCAACGTGTTGAGGAGAATCCTTGTTTCTGTTGAACATGATGTAAGAAACATGGACAGCGAACTGATGATTTTACAATTCTTCTTGTTTGTACAAAATGTCTTGTCATTCGTTAGCAGCAATTAAAAAATACACTTTACCCAATGGCTCAAAAGCTGAACTTGTTCCACACGGGAGCTGGAAAAGGCCTCTCGAGATTTCAGCCGATCAACAATTGAAAGCTGAATAATTTCACCCGTTACACCGTGACACCAGGCAGCAGATTTGCCTCCCGAATTTTCCCTACACGACACTTCAAACCGATGAATCCCTGCTTCACGGAAAGAAGAATTGTGTTTTTGGTTCTTTAGATTTAAAGATGTCGTGCCGGCCGCTTTACCATTTCAGCTCTCGCCAATCGCCCCCTCTCTCTCCTATAAACAAATAAACTCTCACCTGCTATTGCAAGACGGGAGGCCCGAGGAGCCTCAGTGCCCACATGGGGACATGAAGAAGTCGATGTGTTATGGAACCAGTTGTACCTTGAACTCCAGTCAAAATGTTTAGAAGGTTCAACTACTTTAGATGGCGCTGGAGCTCACAACCCCAGCATTTCTCGAGTGTATAATTATTGTGGAAATAACGCGCGCTGACCGATTGCTCCACTGGAGCCGCGCACGGTCTGTGTCCCCAGTGCTCCCATCAAACAGCTTCATCCTCGGTCTCTCAATTATCGCTTCCTGATCTTTCCAACAAAGAAGCCTCCAACCAAGAGGCGATTCGTTGAACATCAGCAGTGACCTTTAAAAGCCGTGGAATCTGAAACAAAACCCCAGACAATAAAAGTTCTTAATTATATTATTAGTGACTTAAGGACAATTATTTTCATGGTACTTTAAGGAGGATTTGGGCAAAGTGGGAGCTGAAATTATGAAACTCTCTCTGGGCTGTCAGTGATTGAAGAGATGGGAGTTATTTCATTTGAAAACCGAAGCTCGGAACTTTCTGACGGAGAAGTGTGAGAGAAGATTGTGGTTAGTGGCAGTTGCCGGGGAGATCGAGAGGAGAGGGAGAAAAGTCAAAGTCACAGCTGTGACAGCTCAAGTGCTCTGCTTATCTGTAATATTTAGACAGTAATGTACAGTACAGGGCAAACCAGTTTAGAATGTGACCGTGACATGTAAATGTGACGACACGTTCTTGTTTCTGGGCTCACTGAGGTGGGAGTATAATTCTCGATTCGAGGTTCATATCCCGGCGAATCCCTAATTTAGCCCGGGACTTTTGATCTTGATCTGCGGTTCAAACTTTTGCAAAGAGGGAAAGGAAGTCCCCAAATCACTCCACCTGAATCTCAAGCGCTTTCGGAAGAAATTCAGTTCAAACAATCAGGACTTTAAAGGCACCTCAATGACCTGCACTTTCATTGATCGAGCTTTCTTTGCAATTGCATTCGACCTTGAAACCGCTCTGGGCTTTCAACTCACTGAAGCAGAGTGTGGCCGCTCTGTATCTGTGAGCATGTCGGTGACGAGGTTCGCTCTGATATTGGTCGCTTTCAATTTTTAAAAATTTCACCAAACTCAGGGAAAAGAAACCGAGAATCGAATTGTCCCTGTAAGTGATGAATTGAAGGGATTGGTGCTCCAAGCAGATCTGGAAAATGCGCAGTGCGGTCGCTCAGGAATTCCAAATCCACCCTCTCACCACTCGGCGATCATATTAACTGAGCTTTACTCTGGCCCAGTGTCACCGCGCTGAAATCAAGTATTTCTCCGGCACGTTTCTCTTAACTTCACAGTTGCTGGTTTAAGATTGAAGACCGGCTCGTTAGATTTTCACTGCTGCAAGTTTCAACCATTCATTTTGGACTGACTGGAGACAACTGTTCTATTGGTCACTGCAATCAAAAAGTTCAGCTCAATGAATTACTGGTTCAGTGGGTGACTTCTTCACCTGTCTCGGTGGTGCTATCGGTTGGTGCAAAAGTTTGATGTTTCGAGCCCTAATTTTATTTTCCCTCAGGATTCATCACCTCAAAGTTCCAGGGTTTCAATGTGTGTTTTGTCTGCAAGAAAATGTACCGTGATCATTGCCGGCTGAGCAGGGCTGATATTCCACCATTTACCCTGTTGTCGGAGAGCAGGCACATGAATCATATAAAGGAATGGAACATTGGCTTCACGGAAATCACAATTCATAACCCATTCATTTTAAGCGGGTTTATTTTAAATGAGTTAACGCCTGCCTTAAATGGTAGACTCAGGACAGTCACACAAACAGGTTAAATCTTCATAGAATAATTACTACGGTCATTTTTAGACTGGACGCCGCACAGTGACTTTGCTGTCAGTGAAGAGAGACGAGAAAGACCAAAGTGCCGTTTGCCCCTCTCAGTGTGGCCCTGAAGGACTGTGTCCAGGCTGAAGTTCTGTTCCCACCGGACGATCCTCCCCCCAGATTGTCCTTTCTGAGCTCCAGTCAGGTGATGCTAAACACTCAGGAGGAAAAGACCAAAATCTGCAACAAGGTGTTTGAAACAAAGCTGATTTATTTAACAGATATCCAGAATATTAAACTCCAGCCCAGTTATCGGGGTTATTAACATCAGGAGAAACAAACCCCAACTGTCAGAATGAACATGGTTCAGTCCTGGATGGGATTAACAGCAGAATCCAACCCCTGCAGTCACTTTTGAACTCCCTGTTGTCTCAGCACGTGTGATGACTGAGTGAATCCCTTCCCACACACGGAATCATAGAATCAGAGAAAGCTACAGCACAGAAGGAAGCCATTCGGCCCATCGTGTCTGTGACGGCCGAAAAAGAGCTATCCAGCTTAATCCCACTTTCCAGGGCTTGGTCCGTCGCCCTGTAGGTTACGGCACTTCAAATGCACATCCATGCACTTTTGAAATGAGTTGAGGTTTTCTGCCTCGACCACCCTTTCAGACAGTGAGTTCCAGACCCCGACCACCCTGTCCGCTTCTGTGTATCCTCTAACTTTATCACTGCTATCCGGAGGTCGAGGAGACAACCATTCGCTCCTCTATGACATAAATCGTGAATTATACCCTGACCCCGACGAGCCCAGAAACAAGAACGTGTCCTTAAATTAAAGTGTTACAGACACATTCTATGAGAGGTCTGTCTGTGCGATGAAATGGTGTTTTTGAACAGTCATTCTGATATCGGTTTCCTCCTCAAACCTCAACAAATACCAATTCCAAAGTGTGACTTTGTCGCTGAATTCCACAAATTAGGTAAAAATAATAAATGACACAAAGCACTGTTGGGAGTTGAACCCAGGATCGCCTGTTTACAAGACAGATGCTTTAACCAACTAAACCACAGCACCAATTCACAGCACCTGTTCCCCACCTCGTCTCACTAATATCGATCAGTGACACGTTACTGTCTGTTCGAGGCACAGACCGTTTTATCTTTGTCTGTTTCCCTTGTCCGTTTCCCTGTGCATCCTGATACTGCCTGCATTTCTCGCTGTGTTTATCTTTGTGTATCCATCAGTGTGTTGATACACGGATGATTAAGTGTGCTTGTGTTTGTTACATTAAATAAATTCGGGGTTCAGACAATTCTCGCTCTGACATTGGAGAACTATTGAGCCGAACTTTACAGCGAAGTCTTGTTTATTGTGGTGCTGAAACGAAAAAACTGAAGAGGTCCAAAAAGGGAAAAGGAGCAAAAACTTGTGAGGGAAAATAACGACAACAATCAAGGTATTTACAGGTATATTAAGAGAAAGAAGGGTGACTAAGAGTAATGTGGGCCCCTTAAAGACAGATGGAGGTGATATTGTAATTGAAAATCAGGAAATGGCAGAGTTGCTAAATATTTACTTTGCATCGGTCTGCATAGAAAAGGATGAGGTGAACATAGCAGAGACACGAGGAAAACTGTAAATAAATCAAGGGGATTCAGTGTAAATAAAATCATGGCAATGGAGAAAATAATGAGATTGAAGATTGTCAAATCTCCAGGACCTGATGTTTACCATCCCAGGGGAATAAGAGGAATAGGTAAGGAACTTGTACATGCTTACTCATGATCGATCAAAACTCTCTTGATTCAGGAATTGTTGCTTTAATTGAAACATTGTCAATGTCACTCCATTATTTCGGATGGGTCGGAGAGATAAAGTTGGAAATTCTAGGCCTATCAGTCTGACGCCTGTTGTGGGGAAGTTACCAGTATCCGTTATTGGGGAAAGAATGACTGAGCACTTGGATAAATATGGAGTAATCAGAGAGAGCCAGCATGGATTTGTAAAGGGGAAGTCAAGTCTAACAAAGCTCGTTGAACTTTTTGAAGATGTAACTAACGTGCTCGATAATGGAGTGTCTCTGGGTGTGAGATGGACATTGACTTCCAAAGGCATCCAATAAGGGACCACATAACAGACTGTCAACAAAAATTAGAGTGCGTGGAATTTAAGGCAACCTATTGAAATGGGCAGGGAGTTGGTTAGAAGGTGGGAGGCAGAGGCCTGGGATAATAAGGGATGTACTCAAATTGGCCGGATGTGATTAGTTCTGGGGCATCAGCTTTTTCCGATATGTATAAATGACGGAGATGAAGGAATAGAGAGCCGAACACTCACGTTTGTCGCTGACATCGAGTTAGGAGGCGCAGTGAGTAGTGTAGATGGGAGCATAAAGTTACAAAGGGAAATTGAGAGATTCAGTGAGTTGGTAAAACTGTGTCAGATGGAGCTTACATAGAATTACATCGAATGTACATCACAGAAACAGGCAATTCGGCCCAACCAGACTATACCGGTGTTTATGCTGCAGACGAGCCTCCTCCAACCCCTCTTCATCTAACCCTATGAGCAAACTCTAATATTCCCTTCTCCTCTATGTGCTTATCCAGCTTCCCCGTAAATGCATCCATTCTATTCGCCTTAACTACTCCTTGTGGTGGTGAGTTGAACATTCTAACGCCTCTCTGGGGAAGTCTGTTTCTCTTGAATGCCAGATTGGATACATTAGTGACTGGATTATATTCATGGCCCCAATGTTTTGGAGTCCCCACTCCCACAAGAGCGAACGCCTTGTCTATGCCTCACCGATAAAGCCCTCACATAATCTTAAAGCCCGATATCAGGTCACCCTCAGCCTCCTCTTTTCTATACAGAAGAGCCCCAGCCTGTTCAAACTTTCAATATGGGGAAGTATAAGGTCATCTACTTTGGACGGAAGCAATATAGATCAGAGTGTTTTCTAAATGGTGAGAAGCTCGGAACTATGGAGGAGCAGAGAGATTTAGGGATCGAAGTACAGAAATCACTAAAAGCCAGTGGACTGCTGAAAAAATAATTTGAAAGTCTAATGTGATGTTGGCCTTTACCTCAAGGGAGCTGGAATTCAAAGACATGGAAATATGTTCCAGATAGAAAGCTCTGGTGAGACCCCATTTAAAGTATTGCATTCAGTTCTGGGCACACCCCTCAGGAAAGACATATTGGCCGTGGAGGGGATGCAGCGCAGTTTCACCAGAATGATACCGGGGCTAAAATGGTTACATTATGAGGGCAAGTTGCGTGGACAAGGTTTGTATTTCCTCGTGTATAGAGGATTAAGTGGTGATGTAATTCAGGTGTTGAAGGTGATTCAATGATCCAATGGTGGGTGTGTGAGTTGGTGCTGAATCGGTCCCCTTCAGTGAAGAGAGGGTCAGCGGGCGCCTGACAGACACGGCTCGGAACGGGACTCGCTTCTCTCCGGCGGCGGCGGCTGGTTTAGAGAGATCTCTCTGTCTGCTGCTGTTACTCCGCCTCCCGCACTCTGGGAGAACCGCGGAGCTCGGTCCTCATTTTTCTCTTATGGATCCGGCTCCATCCGTTTACTGTTGACGGGAGTGCGTCTGATACCAAGTCAGTCAGAAGCGGGTGCAAATCACAACATAGGCACAGGCCCAAGGACTGGGGACTGGTTTGATATTGGGTCCTTTTTAAAGGCTAGGCTGTAGAATGTTTGTATAATAATAATGATCAGAATTAACTTTGATACAATGAAGTTTTTTGCAGTTATTTCCCATTTCCACCCTCACCAGTTTTATACAGTAACAGGTAACAATGTTTGAGGGATGTGATGTCCAGTGTTGGTGGAATCAGTGTAATTTAACTTAATACATTGAAGAATCTCTTGTCTATCCCAGGCTCTTACCTTAGGTTCAGACCCTCACCTCGTTTAAAACTGGTCACTCACTGATATAAATAAACCAGTAACAATCCCGAAACCTCAGCGGGGATATTTGTTCCGATACTTAATGACGGTCCCAATTTCCACTGAAATTCTCAATCAGCAAATCCCAGAGGCTGTTTCGGGTTTGACAAACTGTGAAACAGATTGTTTTAAAAGCCGGAAAGAGGGAAAAACTGGTGGTTGATATGAAGTGTTATACATTATCTCTTTCTGTTTCAGATTTACAATTTCTCTTTGTGTGTACTGACAGGAGAGGCTATAACGGAGCCCAGTGACTGGGTAACGAGCTGCACTGAGTCATTGGCCTGTGTTACAGACCGGCTCGTTGGACCTGCTCATTTCGTGAACTCGCTGGTGTCTCAGCACGTGTGATGACTGAGTGAATCCCTTCCCACACACGGAGCAGGTGAACAGTCTCTCAACCAATGGGCATGCGTTGATGTGTCAGCAGTTCATTTCTGCTTTTAAAGCTCTTCTCACAGTCACTGCATGAAAAGGTCACTCAATGGTGTGAACAAGTTAATGTTTCAGAAGGTGGGATGATCGAGTGAATCTCTTCCCACACACGGAGCAGGTGAACAGTCTCTCCCCAGTGTGAGTGCGTCGATGTCTCAGTAGTTCGTTTCTGATTTTAAATCTCTTCCGACAGTCGGAACATTTAAAGGTCTCTCAGTGTGAACTCGCTGGTGTTTCAGCAGGGTCGATAACTGAGTGAATCCCTTCCCACACACTGAGCAGGTGAACGGCCTCTCCCCAGTGTGAACTCGGTGGTGTGTCAGCAGGGTCGATGACTGAGTGAATCCCTTCCCACACACTGAGCAGGTGAACAGCCTCTCCCCAGTGTGAACTCGCTGGTGTGACAGAAAGTGTGATGACCGAGTGAATCCCTTCCCACACACGGAGCAGGTGAACGGCCTCTCCGCAGTGTGAGTACGATGGTGTCTCAACAGTTCAATTTTGCTTTTAAACCTCTTCGCACAGTCAGAACATTTAAAAGGTCTCTCATCAGTGTGAACTCGCTGGTGTGTCAGCAGGGTGGATGACTGAGTGAATCTATTCCCACACACAGAGCAGGTGAACGGCCTCTCCCCAGTGTGGGTACGTTGGTGTGTCAGCAGATTCCTTTTGCATTTAAACCTCTTCTCACAGTCAGAACATTTAATAGGTCTCTCCCCAGAGTGAACTCGCTGGTGTGTCAGGAGGCCGGATGACTGAGTGAATCCCTTCCCACACACGGAGCAGGTGAACGGCCTCTCCCCAGTGTGATGGCGTCGATGAGTTTCCAGCTCTGAAGGGTAATTGAATCCCTTCCCACAGTCCCCACATTTCCACGGTTTCTCCGTGGTCCGGGTGTCCTTGTGTCTCTCCAGGTTGGACGATCAGTTGAAGCCTCGTCCACACACAGAACACGTGTACGCTTTCTCCCCGCAGTGAATGGTGCGGTGTTTTTTCTGGCTGTGTAACTGGTTAAAGCTCTTTCCACAGTCAGTGCACTGGAACACTCTCACTCGGGTGTGTGTGTGTCTCGGTGCTTTCCCACTCACACTGATGTTTGAAATCTTCTCCCACAGACAGAACAGACAAACATTTCTCCTTCCACATTCAAAGGCCGATGATATTCAGGTCCTGATGAATCGAGTGACTCTGTCAGATCTTGACGTGATCTTTGGTTTGAGTTTCCCTCTGGAAATCCTCCCCTGTAAAAGGAGTTTATAAAAGTTATCACTGTAGGTACAGGATAGAAATTCAGATCAGATAGCTCTACTTTCTGTGGAACATTATTTCCTCTCTCATTCCTCAAAGCTGTAAATCCCCGTCCCACACACTCTCCCTCCTCCCTGTGCTGAAATCCAAACCCATCGCATCATCTTTCAGTGGCCCGAAACCATGAATGAAAGGGTGAGAGAGAGAGTGTGAGGACAGCACTGGGCTCGGTGTGGAGAATGAAGTGGGGCAGGTGGAGCATGTTTCAGTGGGGCAGCAGTGATCATAATCTCATCAGGTTTAGAACAGTTATGGAAAAGGACAGGGGACAGTCAAATGTGAAAATTCTTAACTGGAGGAGGGCAAATTCCAGTGAGTTAAAAAGGGATCTTGTCCAGGTGGATTGGAATCAAAAATTGGCAGGCAGAACAGTAATTGAACAGTGGGAGGCCTTCAAGGAGGAGTTGGTTTGGGTACAGAGTAGACAGATTCCCACGAGGAGGAAAGGAACGGCATCCAAAGCAAGAGCTCCCTGGATGACTGAAGATATAGAGATCACCATTTCTCCATCATTTACAGACGCTCCCTGACCGTTCACCATTTCTCCTTCATTTACAGACGCTCCCCGACCGATCACCATTTCTCCATCATTTACAGACGCTCCCTGACCGATCACCATTTCTCCTTCATTTACAGACGCTCCCTGACCGATCCCCATTCCCCCTTCATTTCCCGGCGGGTAGTGAGGGGGGGATAATGTTCACTGTTTTATATTCGGGTCTGGGGCCGCACTCGGGGTTTGTAAAGCCTGAGCCTGGGCCTGAGCCCGGACCCGGGCCCCGGGGTTTATTGAGCCTCTTGCTCCGATCCTCTGACCTGCACCGAACGCGCTCCTCCCGCAGCCTCGACTGGCCGCGCATGCTCAGGACACACTGCGCGATAATGAGGCACTACTGCGCCTGCGCACTGGGCTCCACTGAATCAAATAGGGCACAATCTGAACCGCGCTGCATGCTGGGTGATGCAGCCGCCATTAATGATCTTAATATCAGGCCGAAAAACAAAGACATTGGAAGCAGGGAGAGTGAGTTTGGACCAAGGAAAATAAAATAAACTGAAACCCCAGCTCTTCGTGCCATTTGAACCGGCACAAACACACTGCGTCGATGCTCCCCCACTTTGGTGAACTCCAGAAAATATTTTTTACGGTAACCTTTATTAATTTCGTTTTATTAAATGTTGCAAGTGACGGGTTCAATTAATGTAAGGAATCTTACAACACCAGGTTATAGTCCAACAATTTTATTTTAAAATCACAAGCTTTCGGAGATTATCTCCTTCGCCAGGTGAGCAGTGAATGAGGTTCTCAAATCGCATATCTTGTATTCGGCTGGGACACCATCACACCAATCAAAGGTGTCGTTGGTGTTCAGACAGGTTCGCCACGGAAAACAGTAGGTCCCAGTATACTGAATACACATTGTGTCAAATTACACAGACAGAGAGAAAGAGACCCGAAAGGCAGAGAGAGAGAGAATATTAAAAACAGATAACTTTTTTTTCCCCTTGCTGGTGGGGTTACGTGTCGCATGACATGAACCCAAGATCCCGGTTGAGGCCGTCCTCATGGGTGCGGAACTTGGCTATCAATTTCTGCTCGACGATTTTGCGTCGTCGTGTGTCTCGAAGGCCGCCTTGGAGAACGCTCACCCGAAGATCGGTGGCTGAATGTCCTTGACTGCTAAAGTGTTCCCCGACTGGGAGGGAACCCTCCTGTCTGGCGATTGTTGTGCGGTGTCTGTTCATCCGTTGTCGCAGTGTCTGCATGGTCTCGCCAATGTACCATGCTCCGGGGCATCCTTTCCTGCAACGTATGAGGTAGACAACGTTGGCCGAGTCACAGGAGTATGAACCATGTACCTGGTGGGTGGTGTCCTCTCGTGTGATGGTGGTATCCGTGTCGATGATCTGGCATGTCTTGCAGAGTTTGCCGTGGCAGGGTTGTGTGGTGTCGTGGACGCTGTTCTCCAGTGTACTGGGACGTGCTGTTCACCGTGACTGGCCTGTTTGAACAACAACGACATCTTTTGATTGGTGTGATGCTGTCCCAGCCTAATAGAAGATATGCGATTTGAGAACCTTCCACTCATTCACCTGACGAAGGGGATAATCTCCGAAAGCTTGTGATTTTAAAATAAAATTGTTGGACTATAACCTGGTGTTGTACGATTCCTTACATTGGACTCTGCACGTCGGGAGGGAGAGGGAGAGAGAGAGAGGGGCCCATCAAACAGGTTGGAGGAGTGGATTCAATCTGCACTAAGGTCACTTCAATGAAGGCAGCCCTCCCTCTTCCTTTCACCTTGCTGCCCCGGGCACCGTTTCCCTGCTCCTGGGTCACTGCTGCTCCGAGTCTGGCCTTTGGTCGATGCCTGGGGTCACTCCCTCCCCCGAATCCCCATCCTGGATCCACTCTCGCTGAACGGCTCAGGTGAGAGCAGGGACATGGCAGGCCTTTCATGGGAGCGTCACTCTGTCCACAACTGACACCCTGTCCCTTCCTAACAGGTCAATCCCACCACCTAGAATCTTACAGCACAGGAGGCCTCTCGGCCCATCGTGCCTGTGCTGGCTCTTTGAAAGAGCTGTCCCATTAGTCCCACTCCCCTGCCCTTTCCCCATAGCCCTGCAAATTTTTCCTTTCAGTGTTTATCCAATTCCCTTTTGAAGGTTATTATTAAATCTGCTTCCACTGCCCTTTCAGGCAGCTCATTCCAGATCATAACTCGCTGCGTAAAATAAAACCCTCATCGCCATCTGGTTCTTTTGCCAATTACCTTAAATCTGTGTCCTCTGGTTACCAACCCTTCTGCCACTGGAAATAGTTTCTCCTTATTTAATCTATTAAAACTCTTCATAATTTTGAACACCTCTATTAAATCTCCCCGTAACCTTCTCTGCTCTAAAGAGAACAACCCCAGTTTCTCGACATAACTGAAGTCCCTCATCCCTGGTACCATTCTAGTAAATCTCCTCTGCACCCTCTCCAAGGCCTTGACATCCTTCCTAAAGTGTGGTGCCCAGAATTGGACACAATACTCCAGATGAGGCCCAACCAGTGTTTTATAAAGGTTTAGTATAACTTCCTTGCTTTCGTACTCTATGCCTCGATTAATAAAGCCCAGGATCCTGGATGCTTTTTTTCTTAAAACAGCCTTCTCAATTTGTCACCTTCAAAGATTTGTGTCTGTGCACTCCCCAGGTCTCTCTGTTCCTGCATTCCCTTTAAAATTGTACCATTTAGTTTATATTGCCTCTCCTCATTCTTCCTGCCAAAATGTATCACTTCACACTTCTCTGTTAAATTTCATCTGCCATGTGTCTGCCCATTCCACCAGTCTCTGTCCTCCTGAAGTCTGTTACTATCCTCCACATTGTTTACTACATTTCCGAGTTTCGTATCATCTGCAAAGTTTGAAATACCCTGAATACCCAAGTGCAAGTCATTAATATATATCAAAAAGAGCAGTGGTCCTAATACTGACCCCTGGGGAACACCACTGTATATTTCCCTCCAGTCTGAAAAACAACCGTTCACCACTACTCTCTGCTTTCTGTCCCTTAGCCAATTTTGTAACCATGCAGCCACTGTCCCTTTAATCCCAGGGGCTTCAAATGATCCCTTCTGTCTCTGGACCCCGTTTATACCGTCCTTCCCCAAAAACTTATTCCACAACTCTGCCCTCTGGTGTCGAAAGGTCCCAGCCCTCTGACTCCAACTCCCTGGTTTAGATGAGTGGAGGCCTCCAGCCCATGGAGCACCCCATCTAACGGCCCATGAAAGGACTCTGTGTTTTCCCTCCGCTGCCCGACTGAGAGTCTCCCCTCCGGGTGTTCCATCCTGCCCACACTCGCCCCAGTTTGTACACACGTTCCCTTATCCTGCAGTCAAACTTGGAATGAAAATATGCAGAATCTTATCTGCCTCGACAAGGCCCCCTTGTCAGAAGGTCATGGGTTCGAGCCCCACTCCAGAGACTCGAACACCTAATCCAGGCCGACACTCCCAGTGCAGTACTGAGGGAGTGCCGCACTGTCGGAGGTGCCGTCTTTCGGATGAGACGTTAAACTGAGTCCCTGCCTGCCCCTCTCAGGTGGACGTAAAAGATCCCACGGCCACGAATGGGAGAAGAGCAGAATTCTCCCCTGGGTGTTCTGGCCAATATTTATCCCTCAACCAATGCCACTAAAACACAGATTATCTGGTCATTATCACAACGCTGTTTGTGGGATCTTGCTGTGCGCAAGTTGGCCGCCCGTTTCCTAAATTGCAACAGTGACTACACTTCAAAATAGTACATTACTGGCTATAAAGTGATCTGGGACGTCCCGAGGTCGTGGAAGGGGCGAAATAAATGTACGTTTTTTTAAAAACGAAGTCCCTTTGACACTGGGGATCAGTCCTGCAGTCCTTTTAACCCCTGGCCCCTGGTACCCAAGCCCCAGACCACCCCTCTTTACTCCGAGGGCTAGTGGAGGGCAGTTGGGGCAAGGGATGCTTTGCCACAAAGTGCCTCAAGCAGAGCCCACTGCATCTTTCACAGGACGACTGGATAACCGTATGAAGCTGAGGGTCATGCTATTGGGGAGAGAAGGGGAGAGGGGCTTATGTCCCGGGAGGTGGAGGGAGCTAAAACCCACAAAGGGGTGAGTGACGCTGACTGAGGAACGAGACAGGGTCCCCGAGACCGAGAGCAGTAAGTGGAGAAGGGGCGGGTGTTGCAGACTGAAGCCTGTGCTGGGTGCTCCTACCATTGGTGTCCCTCATCTCTTCCTCTCGCTGCTTCATGTCGGCAAAGTCATTGACGATCGACTCTGACAGATCCTCCAATCGTCGCAGCTCCACCTCAAGTGGCTTCAGCTTCTCCGCCTTGGCGATCTGGGCAGGGAGAGAGAGAGAGCGAGATGGTCTGTAAGATCGGACAAAGATGTAGTAAATCCATTGTTGACTTGAGAGACCCACACTACAGAAAGGATATTGAAGCACTGGAGGCAGTGTGGGAAGGATTTACAAGGACGTTACCGGAATTGAGTGGATGCGGACGTGCCCGTCACGATAGATTGAGCAGGCTGGGGCTCTTTTCTCTGTAAAAGACTAAAAGGAGACCCGATAGAGATATTCAAAATTAGGATTGGTGAATGTGGAGAAACTGCTTCCACTAGTGGGGGAGACCAGAACAAGGGGGCCGAAATATAAGAGAGGCACGAAAAGATCAAGTAAAGAATTCAGGAGGAATTTCTTTGCAGAGAGTGGTGAGAATGTGGAACTCGCTGCGACACAGAGTGATTGAGGCGAATAGTATTTAAGGGGAGGCTTGATGCGTCTATGAGGGAGAAAGGAATAGAGGGATATGGGGGCAGAGTGGGAGGAGGCTCGTGTGGAGGATAAACACCAGCATGAAGCCACTGGGCCGAATGGCCTGTTTCTCTGCTGTAGATTCTACATTACCGCAGGGAAGGGGATATAAAGCACGGACACTCACATCTTCATAGTTCTTGGCTTCAACTCCATGTTTGGTGTTGAGAATAATCAGCTGGTCAGGAACTCGAAAATGGCCTGAGAACAAGAAAACACCAAGCTTAGGACCGGCCCCCACCGACACCCCGTGTGGGACCCGCGCCCCCGCCGACATTACTGGTCCATGGTCATGGAACTGCGCACTCCCACAGGGGCCCCTGAACCCCCAAACCCATGGGGACTCAGCACTCCCACACGGGCCCCAGAACCCCCAAACCCACGGGGACTCCGCACTCCCACACGGGCCCCTGAACCCCCAAACCCACGGGGACTCCGCACTCCCACACGGGCCCCTGAACCCCCAAACCCACGGGGACTCAGCACTCCCACACGGGCCCCAGAACCCCCAAACCCACGGGGACTCCGCACTCCCACACGGGCCCCTGAACCCCCAAACCCACGGGGACTCCGCACTCCCACACGGGCCCCTGAACCCCCAAACCCACAGGGACTCTGCACTCCCACACGGGTCCCTGAACCCCCAAACCCACAGGGACTCCGCACTCCGACACGGGACCCTGAACCCCCAAACCTACAGGGACTCCGCACTCCGACACGGGACCCTGAACCCCCTGGCTTCTGTGATGGTGGGGATACCGGGAGGAGGCCGAGATGGATCATCCACTCGGCACTTCTGGCTGAAGATGGTTGCAAACGCTTCAGCCTTGTCTTCTGCACTCACGTGCTGGACTCTGCCATCACTGAGGATGGGGATGTTTACAGAGCCTCCTCCTCCCGTTAGTTGTTTAATTGTCCACCACCATTCACGACTGGATGTGGCAGGACTGCAGAGCTTTGATCTGATCCGTTGGTTGTGGAATCGCTTAGCTCTGTCTATAGCATGTTGCTTCCACTGTTTACCATGCATGTAGTCCTGAGTTGTAGCTTCACCAGATTGGCACCTCATTTTTAGATACGTCTGGTGGTGCTCCTGGCATGCTCTTCTGCACTCTTCATTGAACCAGGGTTGATCCCCTGGCTTGTTGGTAATGCTGGAGTGAGGAAAATGTCGGGCCATGAGGTTACAGATTGTGCTGGAATACAATTCTGCTGCTGCTGCTGATGGCCCACAGCGCCTCATGGATGCCCAGTTTTGAGCTGCTAGATCTGTTCTGAATCTATCCCATTTAGCACGGTGGTCGTGCCACACAACACGTTGGATGGTGTCCTCAGTGCGAAGACGGGACTTCGTCTCCACGAGGACTGTGCGGTGGTCATGGACAGATGCATCTGTGACAGGTGGATTGGTGAGGGCAAAGTCAAGTCGGTTTTTCCCTTGTGTTGGTTTACTCATCACCTGCCGCAGGCCCAGTCTGGCAGCTATGTTGCTAACAGTCCTTTTATACTTGTTTTAACTGTATGATTCACTTGTTTTATTCCTTATGCTATCTGCACTTGTGTATAGAACTCTTATTTGGGCAACAGACCTACCAGACCACATCTAGAATATACTGTGTGCAGTTTTGGTCTCCTTATTTAAGGAAGGACATAATTGCTTTGGAGGCGGTTCAGAGAAGGTTCACTCGACTGATTCCTGGGATGAGGGGGTTATCTTATGAGGAATGGTTGGACAAGTTGGGCCTGTACACACTGGAGTTTAGAAGAATGAGAGGTGATCTTATTGAAACATATAAGATCGTGAGGAGACTAGAAGGGGCAGATGCTGAGAGGATGTTTCCCCTTGTGGGAGAGACAAGAACTCGGGGACCACAGTTTAAAAATAAATGGTCTCCCATTTAAGACGGAGATGAGGAGAAACTTTTTCTCTCAGAGGGTGGTGAGTCTGTGGAACTCCCTTCCCCAGAGAGCGGTGGAGGCAGGGTCAGTGAATATTTTTAAGGCTGAGTTAGATCGATTCCTGATTAACAGGGGAGTCAAAGGTTTCATTCGATAGACGGGAAAGTAGGGTTGAGGTCACAATCGGATCAGCCATGATCTTATCAAATGGCAGAGGGGCCGAATGGCCTCCTCCTGCTCTTAATTCGTAGGTTCTGATGCTGTTTTTCTCATTTCTTAAAAATATCACACTTGTTTTTCATCACTGCTGTATTATTTTTTAATCAGTTATTTTATTATTTCCTGTATTTTTTTGATGAACCTGAAGTATTTATATTACCTGTGACACAATTTGTGACCTGGACTTTGCTCTCATCCCTTTTTCTTATCAGTGAGCTATTTTCCCTTTTATTATTATTTCTGCCCGAGCCCTCCCCGTACCCCAGGACCCCCCCCTCGGACTCACTCACCCGGGGGCAGGCGGCTCTCGAAGCAGATCTCGAACATGTCGTAGTCGTCAGTGGTGAAGGCGATTTTGCCCTTCGTCGCCTCCTCCTTAGAGTACAGGATGTGGCCGGAGGAGTCCGTCACCTGGGGGAGGGGAAACAGAGAGGTTACACCCTGGCTCCAGCCCGGAACTGTCCCCCACAGCTCCCTCCCCACACCACCCTCCCAATGGTGGAAAGGTACAAAAAGATCATTAAAAAGGATAATGGAACGTTGGCCTTTATCTCGAGGGCTGGAATACAAAGAGGTGGAAGTTATATTACAGCTGGACAGAGCTCTGGTCAGACCCCATCTGGAGACACTGCGTCCAGTTCTGGGCACCGTCCCCTCAGGAAGGACATATCGGCCTCGGAGGGGGTGCAGTGCAGATTCACCAGAATAACACCGGGGCTAAAAGGGTTAAATTACGAGGACAGGTTGCAGAGACGAGGCTTGTATTCCCTCGAGTGTAGAAGATTAAGGGGTGATCGAATCGAGGGGTTTAAGATGATTAAAGGATTTGATGGGGTCGATAGAGAGAAACTATTTCCTCTGGTGGGGGGAGTCCAGAACAAGGGGGAATAATCTTAAAATTAGAGCCCGGCCGTTCAGGGGTGATGTCAGGAAGCATTTCCTCACACAAAGGGGAGTGGGAATCTGGAACTCTCTCCCCCGGAAAAGGGGGAGGCCGGGGGTCAATTGAAAATTTCAAAACTGAGATTGATGGATTTTTGTTGGGTGAGGGGATTAAAGGGAATGGAACCAAGGGGGGAAATGGAGTGAAATACAAATCAGACATGGTCGGACTGAATGGGGGGACAAGGTCGGACTGAATGGGGGGACATGGTCGGACTGAATGGGGGAACATGATCGGACTGAATGGGGAACATGGTCGGACTGAATGGGGAACAAGCTCCTCCCCCCCCTCCCCCTCTCTCTCCCGCCTTGAGGTGGGGGCGGGCGGCCGGCTGTTCGCTCAGCTCGGACTCTCCGCTCACCAGCCTGTCCTTGTGGATCTCCTCCCGCAGACACTTCCTGGCGTTGGACGGCAGCTGGTTCAGGGCGGCGAGGAAGGAGGTAAGGGCCTGAGGCCGGGGACTGGGAGTCGGGGAGGGCCTGAGGCCGGGGACTGGGAGTCGGGGAGGGGCCTGAGGCCGGGGACTGGGAGTCGGGGAGGGCCTGAGGCCGGGGACTGGGAGTCGGGGAGGGCCTGAGGCCGGGGACTGGGAGTCGGGGAGGGCCTGAGGCCGGGGACTGGGAGTCGGGGAGGGCCTGAGGCCGGGGACTGGGAGTCGGGGAGGGCCTGAGGCCGGGGACTGGGAGTCGGGGAGGGCCTGAGGCCGGGGACTGGGAGTCGGGGAGGGCCTGAGGCCGGGGACTGGGAGTCGGGGAGGGCCTGAGGCCGGGGACTGGGAGTCGGGGAGGGCCTGAGGCCGGGGACTGGGAGTCGGGGAGGGCCTGAGGCCGGGGACTGGGAGGGGCCTGAGGCCGGGGACTGGGAGGGGCCTGAGGCCGGGGACTGGGAGGGGCCTGAGGCCGGGGACTGGGAGGGGCCTGAGGCCGGGGACTGGGAGTCGGGCCTGAGGCCGGGGACTGGGAGTCGGGGAGGGGCCTGAGGCCGGGGACTGGGAGTCGGGGAGGTCCTGAGGCCGGGGACTGGGAGTCGGGGAGGTCCTGAGGCCGGGGACTGGGAGTCGGGGAGGGCCTGAGGCCGGGGACTGGGAGTCGGGGAGGGCCTGAGGCCGGGGACTGGGAGTCGGGGAGGGCCTGAGGCCGGGGACTGGGAGTCGGGGAGGGCCTGAGGCCGGGGACTGGGAGTCGGGGAGGGGCCTGAGGCCGGGGACTGGGAGTCGGGGAGGGGCCTGAGGCCGGGGACTGGGAGTCGGGCCTGAGGCCGCTCTCGGGTCGCTCGGTTCCGGCGCGGTTTCCAGGGGCAACGGATTCCGGGCCCAGGCCCAGCGACCGTTACTATGGGCGGCCTGGTATTATGGGATGGAGGGAGAGGCCTGTCCCCAACTTTAGTTCTTTCAATGTGGACGCCGGGCAGGGTGGGATGTGTCGGAGGTCCCCGGGGTGTTTGGGTCACGAGGGGAGGGGGGAGACAGGCTGAGGGTGGGGGGGACTCGGTTTGGGGTGAGGGAAGAGGGGGAGACAGGCTGAGGGTGGGGGGGACTCGGTTTGGGGTGAGGGAAGAGGGGGAGACAGGCTGAGGGTGGGGGGGGAGACAGGCTGAGGGTGGGGGGGGGAGACAGGCTGAGGGTGGGGGGGACTCGGTTTGGGGTGAGGGAAGAGGGGGAGACAGGCTGAGGGTGGGGGGGACTCGGTTTGGGGTGAGGGAAGAGGGGGAGACAGGCTGAGGGTGGGGGGGACTCGGTTTGGGGTGAGGGAAGAGGGGGAGACAGGCTGAGGGTGGGGGGACTCGGTTTGGGGTGAGGGAAGAGGGGGAGACAGGCTGAGGGTGGGGGGGACTCGGTTTGGGGTGAGGGAAGAGGGGGAGACAGGCTGAGGGTGGGGGGGACTCGGTTTGGGGTGAGGGAAGAGGGGGAGACAGGCTGAGGGTGGGGGGGACTCGGTTTGGGGTGAGGGAAGAGGGGGAGACAGGCTGAGGGTGGGGGGGACTCGGTTTGGGGTGAGGGAAGAGGGGGGGACAGGCTGAGGGTGGGGGGGACTCGGTTTGGGGTGAGGGAAGAGGGGGAGACAGGCTGAGGGTGGGGGGGGGAGACAGGCTGAGGGTGGGGGGGAGACAGGCTGAGGGTGGGGGGGGAGACAGGCTGAGGGTGGGGGGTGAGACAGGCTGAGGGTGGGGGGGGAGACAGGCTGAGGGTGGGGGGGGAGACAGGCTGAGGGTGGGGGGGGAGACAGGCTGAGGGTGGGGGGGGAGACAGGCTGAGGGTGGGGGGGGAGACAGGCTGAGGGTGGGGGGGGAGACAGGCTGAGGGTGGGGGGGGAGACAGGCTGAGGGTGGGGGGGGAGACAGGCTGAGGGTGGGGGGGGAGACAGGCTGAGGGTGGGGGGGGAGACAGGCTGAGGGTGGGGGGGGAGACAGGCTGAGGGTGGGGGGGGAGACAGGCTGAGGGTGGGGGGGGAGACAGGCTGAGGGTGGGGGGGGAGACAGGCTGAGGGTGGGGGGGAGACAGGCTGAGGGTGGGGGGGGGAGACAGGCTGAGGGTGGGGGGGAGACAGGCTGAGGGTGGGGGGGGAGACAGGCTGAGGGTGGGGGGGGAGGACAGGCTGAGGGTGGGGGGGGAGACAGGCTGAGGGTGGGGGGGGAGACAGGCTGAGGGTGGGGGGAGACAGGCTGAGTGTGGGGGGGACTCGGTTTGGGGGTGAGGGAAGAGGGGGAGACAGGCTGAGGGTGGGGGGACTCGGTTTGGGGTGAGGGTGGGGGGGGGAGACAGGCTGAGGGTGGGGGGGGAGACAGGCTGAGGGTGGGGGGGGAGACAGGCTGAGGGTGGGGGGGGAGACAGGCTGAGGGTGGGGGGGGAGACAGGCTGAGGGTGGGGGGGGAGACAGGCTGAGGGTGGGGGGGGGAGACAGGCTGAGGGTGGGGGGGGAGACAGGGCTGAGGGTGGGGGGGGGAGACAGGCTGAGGGTGGGGGGGGAGACAGGCTGAGGGTGGGGGGGGAGACAGGCTGAGGGTGGGGGGGGAGACGAGCTGAGGGTGGGGGGGGAGACAGGCTGAGGGTGGGGGGGGAGACAGGCTGAGGGTGGGGGGGGAGACAGGCTGAGGGTGGGGGGGAGACAGGCTGAGGGTGGGGGGGGGAGACAGGCTGAGGGTGGGGGGGGAGACAGGCTGAGGGTGGGGGGGAGACAGGCTGAGGGTGGGGGGGGACTCGGTTTGGGTGAGGGAAGAGGGGGAGACAGGCTGAGGGTGGGGGGGACTCGGTTTGGGGTGAGGGAAGAGGGGGAGACAGGCTGAGGGTGGGGGGGACTCGGTTTGGGGTGAGGGAAGAGGGGGAGACAGGCTGAGGGTGGGGGGACTCGGTTTGGGGTGAGGGAAGAGGGGGAGACAGGCTGAGGGTGGGGGGGACTCGGTTTGGGGTGAGGGGAGGGGGAGACAGGCTGAGGGTGGGGGGGACTCGGTTTGGGTGAGGGAGAGGGGGAGACAGGCTGAGGGTGGGGGGGACTCGGTTTGGGGGTGAGGGAAGAGGGGGAGACAGGCTGAGGGTGGGCGGGGGACTCGGTTTGGAGGGGAGGGAAGAGGGGGAGACAGGCTGAGGGTGGGGGGGGACTCGGTTTGGGGGGAGGGAAGAGGGGGAGACAGGCTGAGGGAGGGGGCGGACTCGGTTTGGGGTGAGGAAGAGGGGGAGACAGGCTGAGGGTGGGGGGACTCGGTTTGGGGTGAGGGAAGAGGGGGAGACGGGGTGAGGGAGGGGGACTCGGTTTGGGGTGAGGGAAGAGGGGGGAGACAGGCTGAGGGTGGGGGGGACTCGGTTTGGGGTGAGGGAAGAGGGGGAGACAGGCTGAGGGTGGGGGGGACTCGGTTTGGGGTGAGGGAAGAGGGGGAGACAGGCTGAGGGTGGGGGGGACTCGGTTTGGGGTGAGGGAAGAGGGGGAGACAGGCTGAGGGTGGGGGGGGACTCGGTTTGGGGTGAGGGAAGAGGGGGAGACAGGCTGAGGGGTGGAGGGGACTCGGTTTGGGGTGAGGGAAGAGGGGAGACAGGCTGAGGGTGGGGGGACTCGGTTTGAGGTGAGGGAAGAGGGGGAGACAGGCTGAGGGTGGGGGGGGACTCGGTTTGGGGTGAGGGAAGAGGGGGAGACAGGCTGTGAGGGTTTCAAATCAGTAAAATAGGTCCTTGAAATGTGGCTCATTCCAGCAGACAGGTCTCCTGGTCAAACCAGTCCTGCCCTGGGCTGTCCCTGGATTAACATGAGAATGGACAGGTCCCTGAGGGAGACACATTGAGATTCAGTCTAATATCTCAAAGGCTGAAGCAGGGAGCTCCCCGGGGGGAGGGGATGGCCGTGTGTCTCGTCCCAAACCCTCCCCAGGGGCGGGGACAATCTCTCAGTCTGCCGGGGTCCTCCAGCCTGTCCTGAGTGTATTTCTCTCTCTGTCTCTCTCCCAACTTTTCTCTCTCTTCAGATTCTCTTGTTTGTAACGGGATTTGTGTTTCAGTGTTGGTGCTGAGGGATTGTTGGTGTAACTGGGAGAGGGAGTGAGTGGAGGGAGGGGGGAGAGAGAGGGGGAGTGGGAGGAGAGGAAGCTCTGGGCTCTTGCTGTGCCTTTTTAATCCCTTGCTTTTGTGTTGTAATCAATTCCCTCTCTCCCTCAGGAAACTTTTCGATGAAATGCTGCAAGGAGATGATCCAGGAAAGAGACATTTTGTGAGAAGGAGGAGGATGAGGGGGAATCCTGGGCCAAGAATCGTTCTCTCCGCTGGGGACTGACTGACTGGAGACCTTCACCGCAGCCTGGACCCGATGGGGGCCACGTGAGTCATGTCTGGGTTTACTCTGGGGTCACTGGGACATTCTGGGGATCACTGGGACATTCTGGGACACTGGGGGATCACTGGGACATTCTGGGGACACTGGGGGATCACTGGGACATTCTGGGGACACTGGGGGTTCACTGGGACATTGTGCAGGAGCTGACACTGAGACACACACTGACCGTCTGACAGTGCAGCGCTCCCTCAGTACCGACCGTCCAACTGAATATCACCATCTGTTCACTGCAAGTGCAACTTTTCAGAAATAACACAAAGTGGATCAAACTATTCTTCAGAGGCTGACAATGTGACATATCTCGGGTCTTAATTGAAATTAAAAGCTCTTTCAGGGAGCGTCCTGCAGCACGCAGAGGGCCCAAATGTGAAAACAGCCTCCAAATGTTTTCTTAGTTTGAAGTTTAATTTTTGAAAAGGTCACTGACAACTCAGAAAGAAATCGTGTTAATTCTCAAGCCATTTTGGGCCCCCATGTGAAATTGTATTGTAATGGAACCACACAGACACATGGGGAAGCTCGGGTGCAAACTGATTGGAATTTGAGATTTTAATCCCATATTCATTTGTGGCACAGCTCAGCTCAATTCAAACCCAATGTCTGTGCAAGGGACACGTGTCTCCTGACTGTACAGTCTGTGTGTGTG